>NC_135477.1:203834150-204095735 GCF_052094955.1 Ictidomys tridecemlineatus
TAAGCTATATTGTCCCTACTTTCTCCTACATAGAAATTGCTTTTTGTCAACTGTCTGAATGGCTCTTGAACATCTTCTGGAACCTGAGGATTACTTTGATCTCATAGTTTTGTTAGAAATTAAATTGGATGTTTTATATTATTTCATATTTCTTATACATTATAATTAAACATGGTAGTGGGACTGACACTTGTTCCAAGTTGTTGTATTTACTTGGGGTGTTTTCTCTTCTTACTGCCTTAAATGTTTTTCAGCTTAGAAGGAAAAAGTTCAATTTATAGACATGTTTATGCTGGAAATAAGTTTATTGTCAGTGGCATAGAAGGAGGTTTTGCTTTATAACTGCATAGACATTGAAATAAAAAAAAATATTGCAAGGCTCTCTAGTTGTCTTTTCAGTTTTGAAGAACGTCAGCAAGATCCCTTAAAGTGTTCTTCCTGTGTCACAGGCAACTCAGTGAGGGTCTCTATTGTCTGCTCAATTTTAAAACCTAAAATTTATACTAAAAAATCCATTAATTAGATATAATTTTATTTCTAGAAACTTAAAGGTAATAACCAAAAATTAAAGTCTACAAAGATTTTCTAAAGGGTATTGGTTAGGTCAAATGGTGGTTCCATTTCCAGCTTTCCAAAAAATCTCATACTGCTTTCCAAATTGGGCGCAACAATTTGCAGTCCCACCAGCAATGTACAAGTGTACCCTTTCCCCCACATCCTCGTCAGCACTTGTTGTTGTTTGACTTCCTAATGGCTGCCAATCTTACTGGAGTGAGATGGTATCTTAGGGTGGTTTTGATTTGCATTTCTCTGACTGCTAGAGATGGTGAGAATTTTTTCATGTACTTGTTGATTGATTGTATGTCCTCCTCTGAGAAGTGTCTGTTCAGGTCCTTGGCCCATTTGTTGATTGGGTTATTTGTTATTTTATTGTCTAATTTTTTGAGTTCTTTGTATACTCTGGATATTAGGGCTCTATCTGAAGTGTGAGGAGTAAAGATTTCTTCCCAAAATGTAGGCTCCCTATTTACCTCTAGCTATTCCCCTTCTTGGTCTATTCCCTAAAGACCTAAAAAAAAGAATACTACAGGGACACTGCTACCTCAATGTTCATAACAGCACAATTCACAATAGCAAAACTGTGGAACCAACCTAGATGCCCTTCAATAGACGAATGACTAAAAAAATGTGGCATTTATACACAATGGAATATTACTCTGCATTAAAAAATGACAAAATCATATAATTTGGAGGGAAATGTATGGCATTAGAGCAGATTATGCTAAGTGAAGCTAGCCAATCCCTAAAAAACAAATGCCAAATGTCTTCTTTGATATAAGGAGAGTAACTAAGAACAGAGTAGAGACGAAGAGCATGAGAAGAAGATTAACATTAAACAGAATGAGAGGTGGGAGGGAAAGGGAGAGAGAAGGGAAATTGAATGGAAATGGAAGGAGACCCTCAGGGGTATACAAAATTACATACAAGAGGAAGTGAGGGGAAAGGGAAAAAATACAAGGGGGAGAAATGAATTACAGTAGAGGGGGTAGAGAGAGAAGAGGAAAGGGAAGGGGAGGCGAGGGGGGATAGTAGAGGATAGGAAAGGCAGCAGAATACAACAGACGCTAGTATGTCAATATGTAAATCAATGGATGTGTAACTGATGTGATTCTGCAATCTGTACATGGGGTAAGAATGAGAGTTTATAAGCCACTTGAATCAAAGTGTAAAATATGATATATCAAGAACTATGTAATATTTTGAACAAACAATAAAATTTTTAAAAAAGGTATTGATTAAATTATGAAAACACCCATATTAAGGCACTATCAATTGAGCCATTAGAATAATGTTATGATCAGATATTAGGAATGATGAAGCTGGCATATAGTTTTAAATTTCATTGATTTTTCTTTTTCTTTCTTTCTGTTTCCTTTTTTTCTTTTTCTTTTTTCTTTTCATTTGCTTCATTTAACTTAAATTGTTCTTTTGGCTTTGGCCTCTAAAAGCTAGATTACTGAATTTAGCTCCCTTTTCTTCTCTCATCTGTGTATTTAATGTTATAAATTCCCCTAAGTGCTCTAAATGCTTACACAGTGCTTTGGATAAGTTGTGAAATTAAAATACATTGTATTTTTTCATTTCAATTCAAAATATTTAAAAAATTTTCTCGAGACTATTTTTACTCATGTGTTATTTATAAATGTGTTATTGAATTCCCAAATATTTGAGCATTTTTCAGTTCTCCTTCTATTAGTGATTTTTAGCTTAATTTCATTGTGATATAAAAATATGTTTTATTTTATTTCTAATGTCTTAAATTTATTGATGACTCTTTTATGGCACAGGACATGGTGGACCTTTCAGAATTTTATGTAAACTTGAAAAGAATGTGTACTCTATTCTTTTGGAGTAGATTATTTTAGAAATGCCAATAAGATCAAGTTGATTGACAGCGCCACTCAGGTCAACTATATCCTTATTGATTTTCTGCTTTCTTCATCTATTAAGCCCTGAGAGATGTGTTTGGAAGTCTGCAACCTTAGGAGTAAATTTTGTCAATTTCTCCTTGAGTTATATCAGTTTTAGTGTCACATATTTAGATGTCTGTTGTTAAATGCTTACATATTTAGAATTGTTATGTCTTCTTGGAGTTTGTCCCACTTTATCCCTGATAATGTTCCATATTCTGAAATGTACTTTATATAAAATTAATAAAGCTATTGCAGATTTCCCATTGATTAGTTCCTATAGTGCATCTCTGTTCATATTTTGGCTGTAATTGTATCTGAATCTTCTTAATCAAAGTGGTTTTTTTATGGACAATATATGGTAGAGTCTTGTTTCTTTATTCAGTTTGAAACTTTTTTTTAATTGTCATTTTATACTAGTCACATTTTAAGTGATTATTGGTAGAGTTGGAGTAGTATTTAATGTATTTATATCTGCTTTCTCCATTTTGCATTTGTTCTTTATGCATTTTTCCACTTTTCTGGTTATACTTAGTATTTTATGTGATTTTGTATTATCCACTCTCTTAGAAAGAGGAGGTCATAAAAAGTTCTTCAGAAAGCTAATATTGAGTTACCGTATAAACTAGCTCTACTACTACTAGATATATATCCAAGAGAATTAGAAGCATATGTCCAGGGCAAGAGTTGTGGATAAGTAGAAGCATGCTTGCCTTGCATGTGTGGGGCACTGATTTCCAATCTCAGCACCACATCAAAGCAGAAAATTAAATAAAAATAAATAAATTAATAAAAAGCATATGTCAATGGAGTGGGAGATGTAGCTCAATGGTAGAGTGCCTAGAAGGCCCTGGGTCAGTTCACAGCACTAACAACAACAACAAAAAAGGCAATAAAAGCACATATTCACACAAAACATTTACAAAGTGTTCATTGCAGTGTTATTTAAAATAACAAAAATTGGAAACAATGCAATTACCTTTCATCTGATGAAAAGTGGAATATTATTTGGCCATAAAAGGGAAGGAAGTTCTAATACATGTACACCAAAGACCCTTGAATATGTTCTACTAAGGAAAACAGGTGAAATAGCAGAGAAAATTGGATTTGCATATGATTCCCTGATGCTTTTTGCCCCTTTGCCTGATTCCAGTTTAAGTAAGCTGTTAAAGTAGTTTTGACAGTAGATCTATTTAGAACACTTTCCAGAGCCATTTTCGAAACACTTTTGTTTTATATATTCATTTAGCCAATATTGAATTTAGTCCCTGCCTTGTGCAAGGCACTATTCAATTTGCTGCCTAGAGAACCCATAAAAATTCCTGCCCTGTAGAACCTACATTCTACTAGAAGGAGAGAAACTATAAAGGAAATAAGAATAATACCTTAAGCAATGGACTCTTTAGGTGATGGACTGGCAGGAGAGTGAGAGTCAGAGGGTTGTTTTCAAAGGGTTCCTTACCTAGGGAAGAGCATGGCAAGCAGAAAAGCATAACAAGCATGGAAAGCCCTGAGGAAGGAATGTTCCTAGTGTAGTGAAAGATCTTGAAGGGCTTTAGCAGAGTCACAGTGCACTGAGCAAGCAGTAGGTGGTGAGGGTCAGTGAATGAGGCCCTATGTAGTGCTTTGTAGGGCTTCTGGATTCCACTCTAAAATGGGGAAACCAGTTGAAAGTTTTGAGCAGAGGTATAAAATGGTCTTACTTAAATATTAAGAGGCTCACTCTGGTCAATTTATTCAGAAGAGATTCTCAAGGAAGGCCAAGGCAGAAGCAGGAAGACCAATTAGAATGCTGTTGCAATAATTCAGGTGAGAAATGACAGAAATGTAGACAAGAATGGTATCAATAGAAGTGATAAAAAAACAATAATCATATTCTGGATGTATTTTGAAAGGAGCATCTATGTAAAGAAGAGTTGAGGGTAGTTCTAAGAGTTATGGCCTAAGAATGGGAATGAAGAAATTGAAGTGTCTCTTAGTTGAGATGGGAAGGACTTCAAGATGGGTAGAGGGGTTGGGGTGGTAATTGGGAGTTTAGTAGTGAGCATTTTAATGTGTTTTAGACATTTTAAAGTTAGGACACCTAGTAAGATGTTCAAGTGGATATATTGATGAGGCTGTTGGGTATGCAAGCCTGGGATCCAAGTTAGAGAGATAAAATTGAAGCTTCTTAGCTACAGATGTTTCCTAAAGCTGCAAGGCAAGATGAGGTCACAGAGTCAAGTGGGAATAAATGGACAGAAATTTACTTTGCACCCTGCCACAGTTCATAACTAAGAGTTGATGAGGAATACCAGCAAGGAGACCAAGAAAGAATGGAAGGAAAGACAGGGAAAAAGATATGCCCTGAAATCTATAGGCAAAAAGTGACGGAGAGATCTGCTTGGCAGAAACCACAGTTATATCAATAAAGATGAAGACTGAGACTTCATCAATTAAAATATAGTGTTGGTGAAAACTTGAAGAATGGGAACATCTACTTTTTGTTAAAATAAAGTAACTAGGACTATTTTAGTCCTTCTTGCTGAAAATGACCTCAAGAAACTAGATTATAGGAAACAGTGGTTTTCAAGATGCTGTGTCAGACATTGAATGAAAGATAGTGATGTCAGAAAGTAACAACTGAAATGAACCCTACAACTGCCCCAATTTCTAGGCCATGTGCAGAGAGGCATAACACAGATGGGACATTGCTGGAGAAGCTGAGAAAATAGAAAATATGGACACTCTCGAGCTCTGGGGAGAGCCCCCCTTATGAATTCAACAAAAAGCCACTTATGAATTCATGCGAAGATCCACTGTAAAGACTGAGATATAATTGTCTGATGAGATTGGCAAGAACTGGGCTGAGGTGTAGTTCAGTGTCAGAGTGCTTGCCTAGCATGCACAAGGCTCTTGGTTCAACCTCCATCAGTAGGAACAAACCCTGGGGCTGGGTGTGATGGTTCACGCCTATAGTCCCAGGTAATTGGAACACTGAGGATCACTTGAGCTCAAGTCTGGGCAACATGGTGAGACCCCCAAGCTCAGAAGAACAAGATCAGAAAGAGTAGTGTCTGCCACGTGTGTAGGGTTTGGAGGAGTGCCTGTTTCTATCAGCTACCATAAAAAATTCTTATCACTCACAAGATATTGAGAAGAGTCATAATTGTCTTATCTCAATGATAGAAAATAATTATCCTTAAACACTGTTTCAGTTCCACTTAACAAATCTTACAAATGAGACACAAATAGCTGAAAACTGTATCCCAGAACAAAGCTCAAGAATATTTATAGAGCCATAATCACAACCATGGTTCTACTTATGCCTCAGAAGAGGCTTGTCCTCAGTGTCCTCTGCTGTGGATCTGATTAGACCCTAGTGAATCTGGCTAAATCCTATATGTCATCAACTATCAGTAGATAAGAGGTGATAATAGATGGGCTGGTCATCAATGAGCTTGCTACTGTCCATTCCCTGGGCTCAATATGGAAAACACATTGGCCTGCAGGTAAAGCAGTCACATGGGCATAGTTATAATAGGTAACCTGGAGGAGAGAGTGAGAGCTGTATACCAGGTTCTCATAAGATACCATGAATCTAAAAAGATTGCCACTTGTATCAGAGCCTTTACTGGAGATGAAGAAACATGGCCCCAAACAAAGCAGATTCTCATGGAAAATGTCCACAAGCTAAAGGCAGATAAGACCTATGAGAATCCTGACTGACCTTGGTGAGTGCCACCTTTTTAAAGAGCACCTCATGGCCAAGAAAGGAGGAGGAGATCATCAAGACTTTCCAAAGAGGATGAAGCCCAGAAGTAAAGCTCTACCTTCATTGTAGCCTCTAGAGTACACAGATCTTCCCTTCAAATAAAAGAAGCCTTGATCTGACTGAGAAAAAGTCAGAGAATATTGATAGGAATCCAGAAGTGGTCAGGATAAAACAGGCACCCAGACCTCCAGTCAAAGCTTTAACAAAAAGACAAAAGGGTAGAAAATACAGTCTAGCATGAGGAGAAAATATTCAGATGAAACCAGCCCATACTTGACTCAGATTAGCACACAAGGTCATGAAAATAATATTTATAATTTTGTTCCAGGGTTTAAAACACTACGCATTTTGAAGGCAAATTTTTAAATGATGCAAACCAAACTTAGTTACATATAGTGATTTGGATATGACATGTCCCTGAAAAGCTCCAGTGTTAATGTAAAGATATTTGTAAGAGAAATGATAGGATTGTGACAGCCATAACCTAATCACTCTCTCCAAGTTTGAATGGAGAGTTGGTCACTATAGGAGTGTGGCTGGAGCATATGGGACACTGGAAGGTGCCCTCAAAGGGTTTTTTTCCCAGTACCCCTTTTCCCCTTCTCTGCTTCTATGTTTCCTGGCCTCCTTGAGCAGAGCAGCTCTCCTACACCGTGCCCTTCCACCATGATGTTCTGCTTCACCTTGAGCCCAGAGCGGTGGAGTAAGTGCACAATGGACTAAACCTCTGAAACTGTGAGCCAAGATACCTGTTTCTCTAACTTTGTCTTGTCAGGTACTTTGGTCACAGTGAGACAATTGGCTAACACATTATGGAAACTATAATATGTGAGACTGGATTAATGATAGATTATTGCAGTAATGGAAACTACCACAGTGAAACATAGGGAGAAATGTGAAAACAACTTTTCAATGAAATAGCATTATTGAGCTTTGAGACAGTTTCAAGTGTTTTCATGATGTGTAATGAAGTTCTGAAAGAAAAAAATCAACCCAGAAATTTATCTCCCAAAAGCTAAATAACAGCTTTCTCAAATGCAGTAAATTGAAACTACTTCTAACTACCTGAATAAGTATATGAATTTTTTCTATATAAGTATCTTTAAAAGACAACACCATTTAAATAAAAATAATAACAGTGGAGGCAGAAGATATGCTTGTGTAAAATGACAACAAAAGCCTCAGGGCCAAGAACAACAACCCTGTTTCTTGTCCTGTGTGACATTGTGTGTCACATGATGGTCAAGTGTGCTCACTGAAAGATGCAAACATTCAATAATAAGAGAGAGTTGTACCTAATCTCTAAAAAATGAGAATAATAAAAAGTAAGAATTGCTGGAAGAGAGATGGAGTAATAGGAAAGCTTCTGCATTGCTAGTGGGAGGCTCTATCTAGAAGAGAATTTTTTCAGGCTCCCACAAAACATGACCTTACCACATAACTCAGCAATCTGTTTGTTAAATAATGAAAACAGCCATATTAAGGCACTATTCAATTTAACCATTAGAATAATGTGTTCCTAGGTATTTACCCCCAGGCATTGGAACATGTCCATACAAAAAACCTATGAAAAATTTTATAGCATCTTTATTTGTGTTTGCCAAACTTGGAACCAAGACTGGCTCTAGCTAAGCAGTTCCTTTGACACTGAATGTACAACCAAGATGTATTTCAAAAAGTGAAGGTGAGGTCTGTAAACAACTCAGTGGTAGAGCACATACCTCGAATGCTGCGGCCCTGGGTTCCATCCCCAGTACCACAAAATGAATAAAAGAAATCAAATGTATATGTTATATCCATACAATAAAATAGTACTCATGGATAAAAATTGAGATATCATAACAACAATAGACATGACAGAACTTTATCTATTTGCTTATTATAGGGAACTAACATTGAAAATATGGTTTGGGCATATTATATTCTGAAAGATGTTTAAAAGAATAGTGCTTAATAATGATGTTTTTAAGTTTGAAGGGGCTAGATGCTCTCCAATTGCAAGTTGAATGTGTGGGCTGGAAGTGTTCATTCATGCTAGGGCACTTGCCCAGCATGTATGTAGAGGACATGTCAAGTAGGAAAAGTTTTAAAAACTCAATAATGGCAGGGATTCAGAAATGTGAAGAGGTTGAGTGTTAGAGTCTGTAAACAAGTCAAGATGGCGCCTGGCATTTTGTAGAGGGAGTGGTTTGTGAAGTAATGCCAGTGAGCCATTAAGTGTGGAGATTCCTTATTGGTTGACTGCTGTATCTAGTTTGTGTTAATTAAGATAAGCTGTGTGAAATGTATATATACCCCTCTGGTCCTTCAATAAACGGCTCCCACTCCTGCTGTATCAATCTACACAAGTTGCTCGTCACAACCCCCCCCCCATTATTTTGCTGCAGCCGGACTGCAGCAGTTGAGTACTAAGTGTTTAGTGCAGTGAATTTATTCAGTTGATATTATAATGGTGGATACATGACAATATTGATTTTTCAAAACCCACAGAATAAAATAATACAATGCACAATTATATAATAATACCTAATAAGAGATTATATAATACAATACCAAACTCACTCTAATGTAAAGTTGTAAACTTTGGATTAATAGAAGTACATCCATCTTTGTTTATGTGTTTAGAGTTTTTGCATAGCATTCACAACTTCCCCAGATTTCAAGTGCCAGCCAAAAAAATAACAAAATACATTTGTATTTAGATATAACATATAAATATTTTATATTTATCAATATAAAATATTGATAAATATAAAAAAATTATAAAATTGATACACAAATATCAATATAATAATTACACTGTATTGTTATGCAAGATATTAATAATAAGAGCATGAGAGGCCAACATGGGAACATTTCAGGATCCCCATTTTAAGACCCAGTATGCATTTAGAAATTGCATTTGCAAGGCTATCTAGTTGTCTTTTCAGTTTTGAAGAAGGTCAGCCAGATCCCTTAAAGTGTTCCTCCTGTCTCACAGGCAACTTAACGAGGGTTTCTACTGTCTGCTTAATCATAAAACTTAAAACTTCTACTTAAAAAACCCATTAATTAGAAATAATTTCACTTTTAGAAATTTAAAGGTAATAATCAAAATTAAAGAATACAAAGATTTTCTAAATGAGATTGTTTAAGTTATGAAAAGACCCATGTTAAGGCACTATTCAATTTAGCCATTAGAATCATTTTATGGTCAGTTATTAGGAAAGATGAAGCTGGCATATAGCTTTTGAAGGAAAGAGTTTCAGCAGATGCAAATAGTTTTGAAATGTGACTTTTACAAAGGTTTAACAGGGTAGTCCAAATTGGTAGTAGGATTGTCATCATTTTTCTTTATATATTTATGCAACGCAGGTGGGGTTTTTGCTGTTGTTGATTTTATTTTCTTTAAGCAAGTGTATGCAGTTATACTTCAACTCAGAAAAAATGAAGCTTCCAGGCCTGGGGGCACACACCTGTAGTCTCAGCTTCTAGAGAGGCTCAGGCAGGAGGATCTCATATTTGAGCCCACCTGGGCAATTTAGAGATACTCTGTCTCAAAATAAATGAAAAGAGGCCTGGTGTATAGCTCAGCAGTGGAGAACTTATTTGTTTAGCATGTTTTGGGGTTCAATTCCTAAAAAAACCCCATAACAATCCATAAACTTTATATATTAAAACTTTGTTGAGCTACCTTAAGAATGTCACAAGTACTATACCCAATGGTTGCACACCTGTAATCTCAGTGACTCAGGAGGCAAAAGAAAAAAAAAAGAAGGATCACAAGTTCAAGGCCAGCCTCAAGTATTTTGTGAGACCCTATCTCAAAAATAAAAATGAGGATTAGGAATGTAGATGACTGGCAATGCCACCTCTGTTCAATTCTCAGTATTTCAGCCCCCCCCCAAAAGAATGTCAGAGATATTTTTCTGTTTTTAGGCCTTACACCTGATTGCAACATATGGAACTCCAGAACTTCCAAATCCAGACAAACTTTCCCCGGTATTTCACGATTTCTTACATAAGTGTTTGGAAGTGGATGTGGAGAAAAGGGGTTCAACCAAGGTATTGTTAGAGTTAAATTTTGAAATAATGTGAGTTGGATAAAATATTGACTCTTTTTGAATAACCCACAGAAAGTTTCCACTTCACTATTCATTTATCACTACCAATAGGCAGCTGCTATATTTTAGGACTTAATCTGCCAGGAGTAAAAGTTTAATTTCGTGAGGGTTTGTTTTGGTATATTATCAAATATTGTATCCATTCAATGCTGGAAGGAGTGTATTAATGGGCTGTTTTACTGTTGATTTTTATAAATTAGAACAATTAAAAACAACTCTGTTTTCAAAACAGTTTATGAAAGTTATGGTTGTGATTATGAGACATTTGGGCAAGTATTAAAATATGGGTTGTTTAAATCAATTGTATTCATAAGTAGTCTTCAGGCCTTAGTTGAAAGAACATGATTTGCTTTTAAATTATGCACTTTTTGTTTCCTCTCTTTGGAAGCACCCATTCCTGAACTTGGCAAAAGTGCTAGCAAGTTTAACTCCACACATCCTGGCGGCCAATGTGGTTCTCAAAAATAGCTACTAACATGGCATCCTATTCTTTCATTTTCTGAAAGGAAAAATTTTTAAAACTATAATAAAGTGTTCATTATTGTAAAAGACTTGTAACATAAAATTTGCCATTTTAGCCATGGTAAGTGACCAACTCAAAGGCATTAATTACACTCACAATATTGTACAAGCTTCTGCTTCCAGAACAGTTTTGTCACTCCAAACAGAAGCTCTGCCACCATGTAAGTAAAACTCCCATTCCTCCTCCTCCACCCCTTGGCTGCCACCAGTCTTTTTTTAATTTTATTTGTTCTAATTAGTTATACATTGATGAGGGCCACAACCAAGTTAAGATGGCGCCTGGCAATTTGCTAGGAGGAGTGGTTTCTGAGCCAATGTCAGGGAGCCATTAAGATTATAAGGATTCCTTAATGAACTGACTGCTGTATCTAGTTTATGTTAATTAAGTTAAGCTGTAATTAGTTGGGTATATGTACCTCTGCAGTCTGGCAGAGAGGTGGTGCCTGCTACCTAGGGTACCTGCTACTTTGAGTTCCCACTCAGTTCCCACTGAGTTCACTCGCAATAAAGTAGTTCCCGCTTCAATCTTCAAGTTGCTTGTCATCTCCCAGTTATTTCGCCCAGTTGCACAATGGCAATACATGACAGTAGAATGCACTTTGACACATCATACACAAATGGTGTATAACTTCTCATTTTTCTGGTTGTACATGATGCAGAATCACATCAGTCATGTAGTCACACATGCATATAGGGTAATAATGTCTGATTCATTCTACTCTTCTTCCTACCCTCATACCTGGCTTCCCTCCTTTCACTCCCCTCTGCCTGATACAAATAATTCTATTTTTCCATAGCCGTGCTTCTTATTGTGAATTAGTGTCAATATATCAGAGAAAACATTTAGACTTTGGTTTTAGGAATTGGCTTATTTTGCTTAGTATGATATTCTCCACTTCCACCCATTTACTGGCAGATGCCATCACTGCATTTTTCTTTAAAACTGTGTAATATTCCATTGTGCATAGAGACCACATTTTCTTCATCTGTTGAAGGACTCCTAGGTTTGTTCCATAGTTAAACTATTGTGAGTTGAGCTGCTTTATAACATTGATGTGGCCACGTCACTGTTGTATGCCGATTTTATGTTTGTTGGGAATAAAGAAGTGGGATAACTGGGTCAAATTGTGGTTTTATTCCAAGTTTTCTAAGGAATATCCATACTGCTTTCCATAATGGTTGCACCATTTTGGAGTCCCACCAGCAATCTACGAGTGTGTCTTTCCCCCCACAATCTCACCAACATTTCTTCTTACTTGGCTTCGTGATAATTGCCATTCTGACTGAAGTGAGATCAAATCTGATAGTTTTGATTTGTATTTCTTTAATTGCTAGAGATGTTGAACATTTTTTCACATATTGGTTGATGAACATATATCTTCTGAGAATTCTGTGTTTAGTTCCTTAGTCAATTTATTGATTGGGTTATTTGGTTTTGGGGTGTTAAGATTTTTGAGATCTTTTTATATTTTGGAAATTAGTGCTCTATCTAATGTGCGTGTAGTAAAAATGATCTGACACTCTGTGGGCTCTCTCTTTATTGATCATTCCTATTTCTGAGAAAAAGTTTCTGAGTTTGAATCTATCCCATTATTGGTAAGGAATATTGTTTTATAGCCCAGAATATGATCTGTTACTGAAAGTATTATGTGCCCTAAAGGGAACAGGAGTTCTGTAGTTGTTGGGTGTTGTATTCTATAAAGTCATTTAGGCTAAGGTATTTGATTCTCTTGCTCAAAACTTCTATGTCTTTATTAATATTTTTGCCAAATTAATGTATTTACTGAGAGACAGATATCAAAATCTCCCATGATGGTTGGTAACTGTATGTTTCTCCCTTTCATTCTGTTAATTTTTGCTTTATATATTTTAAATCTCTGTTAATGGGTACAGGAACATTAATTATTGTCATATCTGTCTTCAGAATTTCTATTTATGGTAATACTTTTCAAGTTTATTTTGTCTGATATTAATTCAGCATTTACAACTTTTCATTCTTTATTTTTTCATTATTATTTTCCTGATTCTTAATTTTCAATATATCTGTATCTTTACATTTAAAGCACATCACTTGTAGACATGATTAGATCTTGATTTTTTAACCCATTCTGATAATATCTGCCTTTTAACTGGGGTTTTAATTTATTCTGTTTAGTGTAATATTGATATATTTGGATTTAAGCCTCATATTTTGCTCTTTGTTTCCTGTATGTACCATCTGGCCTTTGCTCTAAATCTTAAATTTTTAGCATCAACTTAAGAGTTAATGTTTTTTTTTTTATTTAAAATGTAAGAGTGTATTCTAAGTCCATACTATTATATGTAGAGTTAGTTTCACATAACTAAGCACACAGACTCTAAAACTAACATTACTTCTACCACATGTCTCTTCTATTTGGGGCAGCTCTCTGAGGTCAAGGTAAATTTCCTTGCAGCTTACTAGCCCTTGGCTCAAGCCTCAAAATCTCTGGGAAGTGACAAAACACAGTGAAACATCACAGGTCCCCTTTGACTTGTGAAAGCTTTCTACCATAGACAGAATTCTCTATAGCAAAAGACAAGAGTTACACCTATGATTGTTTACAGATTTGGAGATTTTCCTAACCAGGTGTGAGTGTGTCCCTCCTTCACCCCACTGCCCTACCTGGGGGACAGGGTTAGCAAATTTGCAGAAGCCAGAGACAAATTTGCAAAAGCAATCCTATTTCCTTTAATTTGAAAATTTCACATATTAGTTCTCTGGTGGGCTGAGTTGACCAGGTCTGGGGTCAGCTGGCAGGAAAGTACTCCACGTAGATTCTTCCACCTCCCTAAAAGGTCCCATAGAGAGGCCAGGAGGAGCAGCATAAGCAGTCAGAAAACAAAAGAACTTAGTCTTCCCCAAGTGTGGACTCCCCCTAGTGGTTGATATGGAAGACTGAGATGAAGCATGGGGTCTGCTCAGGTGGGACCCTGAGGTTTTGTTCCTTGCCCTCTTTTCCAGCACCAAGCTCCTTCAGACTGGGAGAGCTGGAGAGATTCTTGGGCAAACACAGTGAAAAGTTCTGAAAGAAACAAGACTGCCTGTGAACTTGCCTGTGGGAGTGGTGTACGGATTACTTAGAACACTACAAATAGTCATATTTGTCTAAAGCACATTTTAGTGTAGCAGGAGTCAAAGTCATTTTCAAAGTCAAAGAAATTTTATCAGTCTCTTCCTCATCTGCCAATCGTATACCCAGACATACCCAACTCAAAGACATATGTTCAATGCTTAGCTGCCTTTCTCCCTCCTCTACCATCCCTCCATGCTTTGCCTTCCTCCCAGGTGGACAGGCAGTGGAAGTACTGACTGTGACCAGTGAAGGACAGGAAGGTGAGTCTGAAAGAAACTGGTGCTTTCTCTAGTAACTTGGCTTCTCCTTCAAAGAACCTTCTAAACTTTCCCCACTGCATTCCTCCCACTCAATGCAGAAGAGTAAAGTTCAAATTCTGCACAGAGAATCTTGGTGCATGAAAAAAAAAATCTGGCCTCTCTTTTTCTTTAAGCAATTCATGAAAAGGATTATGCATTTGCTTTAGTTGGTTGGGTTTTGTATCAGGGCTCTGAGCTAGGAGAATTGGTGTGAGTGAAATCACATATATTTACATTTGGTTTGTATAAGTCAGTTTCATCTGGAAAAGTCAGTACTGCTACACTAAAATTTTTTCCAACTTCAAAGGGGTGAAATATTTGTAGCTCACTACCCAAGGATGTGAATTGTGCCTTCAATTTTATCATTTTATTGTTTCATTTGAGCATCTTTGTTACAATGTAAATATATGTATCTATTTTGACATAGAAGATAATCCATCCAACATTCCATCCCAGACAACAGCAAAATTACATAATTTTACTCTTGACAACATCTCTATGGCACCAACTAGTAAGTTTTTATATTTACCCAGGGAAGAATATCAATTAAAAGTAAAATGTTCTTGAAAATTTACACACTTTTTTTGAAGCCAAATAGCACAAGGCATACCAGAGTTCGTCCTGCTGCTAAAATTATGATTTTGTTTTAAGATCAGGCAAAGTATTCAGAAATTTCAATACCCTTCTTGATGTTTTGCTGAAGCAAGGCTTAGTGGCATAGTTGCAGGAAGACAGTGCAAAGGCAGGTCCTTCTCTAACAACACTGTCTGCTTTCCAGCTATGGGCTGCCCTGAGCAGCAGAGTGATAGAAATGGTCTCTTGTCACTGCCCAAACCTCTTCCCATGCCAGACTCCTACAAGCTGAACCCTAAGGCAGCATACATGGCCTGAATGTATCAAAAGCCTTTTAATGCCCTGATGCCCACATTGCTCTTCCCACTGTCCACCCAGGACCTTCCACTGTCCCTGTTGTAGCATTTGTGTGAAGGTGAGTACTCCTCCTCCCTGTCCAATCACCAACTCATTCCTAGGCACCTGATCAGGAGCAGGAACCTCACAGCATAAGTGAGCCAGAGGTGGGTACAAGACTATCCTCCCAGACTCTTAAGAGTGGCTCCCAGCCACACTTGGTCACTTACATCTGTTATGGCCTCTGTGTCAGCATGTGTTCTGAGAGGCTGGCCTTGCTTGCATAGATGATGACATGCAAAGGGCATCCAATCTGTGCTGAGCCTGGTGGAGTCAGGCGGAGAAAAAGCAGTGACTGTCCCATCCCCTGGCTTATTGGTACTAAATACCTGATCTGTAGGCCGGCTGCTCCCATCTTCTGGAGGTCTTTGCCTGTCTTGATCTGGGTGTCCCAGTTGGAGGGTTTGCTGGGTTCTGAATGCTCTCTCATGTGCACACCCTGCAGGGTTCTCCAAGGGCAGAAGCATGGATGGGAAGGGTGTTCTTTACATCCTAAACCAGCATCTGAGTAAATAGAAGCCCAGAGTTATTGCATATCCTGCTCCAGGTAACACCAGGCAGGTCTATTCTCTAAAGACCTCACTCATGACCAGTGACCTGATGAGCCATGGAGTCCTAACTGTGCTCTAACAATGGATATGCTAGGTTCTCCATGAGATGGGAGCCTGTGTGTAGGGCCAAGAGAAGGATGCCTAGAGGACAGCTTTGGGGGAGGCCTTATTATTTGGGGATGATGGAGACCAGGCTAGATATAATCTCAAAGCCTGCCACCTCTCCCATAGGAGTCTGAGCACCACTGTAGTTGGGTAAAGAACTGTGTGGAGCACTATAATATCAAGCTGTTCTTGCTGCTTCTTGGTCCCCTTTGCCTGTACCTGGATGCCCAGCTGGTGACATGTGTCATCTTCCTTTTGTGTACTAGAGAGATGCTGTTCTCCTTGGACAAGGCCATGGCGGGTCCATGCAGTCCCCAGGGCCCACACTGGAAACAGCAGCGTTGTGTGGGTGGAGGGGTGGAAAGCAAAGAGATGGGGTAATGGAGGGCAGGTCTAGGGCAAAGCCCCTTGGGAGAACCTGTCAGAGACATGTTCAAGTTTTGTGGGGTCAGGGAGCTAGGTGGGGTAGGCTATATACACTGTGGAACAGAGATTCCAGCTGAGTCAGAGAGAGGTAATGAAGGTAAAACAGGGAGAGCAGGAGGACAACGCAGCGTGGTGGAGGGACGTTTCCGTTGGGAGTACTGGTCTAACTGTCTAGTCCAAGGAGGAAGAGTGGGTTGGCGGGGCTACTTGGGGGAGGGGTCACGGAGGGCGGAGTTGAGCCCAGGGGCGGGGCCAGTGAGCAACTGTCCCCAGGGTTGGCTTCTTAGCACACACACAGCTTCCTAGTGGCTAGACCTTCCACAGCTGCCTTACTGTAATTCATCTTGGGGTGTAGATCCAGACTCTAGAGGTGAGCACTGCCAGGCGCCCCAGGGATATGTAAGTGGGGCTTGGGGCCTGTGTCAGGATACACGGCTGTGCAGAGTCAACTTGTACCTCTTCCTCCCGCCACTCTCTGTGCTTGCTCAAATATCCTTGGCCCTGATGGTGCCTCATTAGTCCTTCCACACCCACCTCTTCAGATGCAGCTCAGATATCTTCTTCTCCTGGAGCTCGCTGGTCCTACTCCCTCTTGGGTGCATTGCTTCCAGAGCCTACTGTGCACTAGGTATGCTAGACTGTTGGTTATTTGGGGCATGGGTACAGGGATGAGTAAGTACATCGTGCACTTGTGTTGATGAGCAACCTGCAAAGACAATGACACAGGAGATACCCAGGAACACTCTTAGCAGTATTGGTCCTGAGTGGTGCAGCCCAGTGAAAGGAACTGAGAGTGTGGAGAAATCGCATTGAAGATTCAGGAGTGCCGCCTCTCCCGACATAGGTATGGACAGGAGGGCGTGACCTGTGTAGGGCACAATAGTGGAAAAAGGCACAGGATTCCAAAAGTAGGATGTTTAAGGAATGATGAAGATATAGCCCTAGTATATGGCATGGGAAGTGAAGTTGACCCTCTGGGGCTCAGGATTAAAAGGATCCAGAAACTCAAGTGTAGAAGTTAGTTTGGATATAGAAAAAAACCTGGCAGCCATATTAAAAATTTTTTTTTAAAGTTTTTTCTTGAGGATTAATTCACACACAGTAAAATTCGCCCTTTTTCATCTACAATTAAGGATTTGGAAAAGTGGATGCACTCTCCAACGTGATAAAGATAGACCAGAAAATCCCTTCATCATCTTCTGTTATCAGCTTCACTCCCTACATTCTTCTGTTTTTTTTTTTGTTTTTTTTTTTTTTTGAGAATCACATATAAATGGAGTCTTTGCCTTTTAAGTTTGGCTTCACTCATTTTGTACAATGCATTTGAGATCCATCCCTGTATTGCTCCTATCAGTATTTTATTTCCTTTTATTGTTGTGTCATATAGTATGGATGCCCTGCACATTATTTGTACATTCACTCATTGGAGGATAATTCATTTATCTGTTTTTCCACAGTGTTTTTGTTTTGTATTATTTTGTTTGTACCAGGGATTGAAACCAGGGGAGCTTAACCACTGAGCTACATCCCTAGCTCCTTTGCCCTTCATTTTTTTTCCTTATTTATTTATTTATTTTTTTTTGTTGCTGTTTTTGAGTCAGGGTCTTACTAAGGTGCTTAGGGCCTTGCTAAGTTGTTGAGTCTTGCTTTGAACTTGCAATCTTACATTTTAAGCTTCTCAAGCTGCTAGTACTCAGACATGGGCCATTGTGCCCAACTAGTGTTTTAAACTTATAATTAAAACTTCTGCAAACATCGGTATACAGGCACATGGACATAAGCTTTTATTTCTGTTGAGTAAATTGTTAGGGGTAGCATTGCTGAGTCATAAAGTAACCATGTGTGGAACTTTACTCGAAATTGTCAAATTTGTCTTCCAAAACCACTGTACCCTTCTTATTTACTACAAGCCAAGTATGAGGATTCCAATTGCTCCACATCCTCACCAACTTTTGACATTGTCATTTGTTCTTTTGTATTGTCTTTTTATTGGAGCCTGTTTAATAAATGAGTAGTGGTATCTCATAAAGAATCCATGTTGTGTATGATGCTGTGAATATTTGCATGTCTTCTTGGCCATCGGCATGTCTTTGTTAAAGTGTTCCCTCTGATCTTTTGCCCATGGTGGGATTACTTTAGAGCTGTCCTGAGTGGTAATGCTAGTTCATTTTAGTGGAGAACAGTGTTGAAGATCTTCATGTGTCATGGGTCATGGGAGAGTTAGGGGTGGACACAGTTGCTGCTGGGCCACTTCCCATTGTGACAAAATATGGCCAGCTAAAGCTTACAAAGTGGGTGAGATGCAGCCTGGTCTGGGGAGAAGAGAGTGGTGAAGCCGATGGATGAGGTTGTGAGAAGGAGAAAATAAAATATGGGAGAAAAGAAACCAGTCAGTGTCCAGGGGAGGACTTGATCTTTAGGCTTGACTTTTACTGCTTTGTTTACTTCAGCCCAGATGTTCTTGGGTCATGTTTTTTTTGTTTTTTTGTTGTTGTTTCTTTTGTTGTTGTTGGTTTGACTAGAAAATTATCATGGGGCATTGCTGCTGCCCCTACTCTCCCAGGTAGTGAAATTCAATGAAGGTGCAGGTTTAGGAAAATGTGAGAGGTGAGAAAGTGAGGTAGGAGTGGGGTGGTGACACTGTCTTAAGAGTAGTTATGCACCCCAAGGAAGAGCTGATAAAGTATCTGGAAGGAGTACAGGTGTGGCCAATGGAGACAGAGCAAGGATGCTGCATAGGGAGGCACAAGGAAATGAGGTGCCCTGAGAAGGTATTAGGAGTGGTTGCCATGTCAGCCATGTCTGGGGAGAGCTGCCCATGAGTGTGTCAGGGAGGTCACTCTTCCTAAGAGCCCGTGAAGCTAGGATGCCCTGGGTCACTCATGGGCTTCCATGGCCTTGGAGTCATGCTTCAGGCCTGAGTTGAGTCCTGGCTTAACTGGCAAACTTAGGGATGGTCACTGGAAAATTTCCTTACCTAGTGCTATTGTTCTTGAGGTCCCCTTCCATTCCCCATGTCCCTCTAGGATCACTTTCTTCAGGACACAACCCCTTTGACCAGTGCTATGTCAGTAATTGCTATGTGAACCCCTGCATACCACTGGGATCCAAGTGAGTTGGTAAGCCAGAGGCTCAAGAAGTTGACCCTGGGGCTGGAAGTGTGGGGGTAAAGCTGGTCATTTTCCATGCTTCCTTGCCCCTGCTTCCAGGCCCTGACACTCAACTGTTCCTTTTTTGAGTTTTTTTTTCAGTGCCCTCCACGACCCTCTGGGAATTTCCTTTTTCTTCTCTTTCTTTGTTCTTGCCCCAAGAAATGATGTAAGGGAAACTACACCTGGCTGAGGCTCTTGGCTGGGAGCCCTGGGCACTGTGTCTTCCAGGCTGAGGGGTGAGGGTGGTCAGGGAGTCCAGGCCAAGGTGGGTATTGACCCCTTGGTTCTGACCTGTCACTCAGCAGGTCCATGTCAGAAGCTGTGTGGCTCCAGAGGGAGGAGGGGACTGAATTGAATCCAATGGATGTGATCGGTCACGCTCATACCCCCCAGCACACCATCATACAGACCTCCCTAGGCGCATCTTTCACAGAATGGATTTTGACTCCCATGGGCAGGGCTCCCCAGGGAGTAGGGAGGCTGCAATTATCTAGGAGACAAGGAGAGGCAGGTGTGCATTGGGAGAGGGCTGACTGTGGGTTATACAGTGACCTGGTGGGGGTCTCCTGGGGCTCAGGCTACAACTGTACAGAGGTAATGTTTCTCAGAATTCATGGGGGATTGGTTGTAGTATTCCCAAAGATACCCAAATCTCTAGCTACTCAAGACCTTTACATAAAATGGTGAAATATTTAAATATAAAACACAAAAAACTTCACATACAGGTTAAATAAACTCTAGGTGATTTATAATACCTCATACAATATAAATGTTATATAAACAGTTGTTGTACTGTGTTTTTTAGGAATAATAATTAGGAAAAAATTTATACATATGTATGATCCACAAAATTATTTTTCTCAAAAGCATGTGATTCATATTTGATTGAAAGTATGGATACCAAACCTGCAGATATGGTCAAACAAGTTTACTTCAGGACTTCAACAACAGCCTGGACACCCCAGAGCATCCTGACTGAGAATGAAAGTTTTGGGGAAATAAAGGTCTATCTCTTGTCCCAGGGAGCTTGTGGACCAGCAGAGGAGACAGGCTGAGGGCTACATTGGAGAAGAGTCAGTGCTTGGTCTTCATGGGTCAGTCCGTTTGTGCATCTGTCCACATTTGTATTCCAAAGGCCATCTGCCTGTCATGCCCTGGAAGATGGGTGCAGGTGGCTGTGTCCCCAGGATCCCAGCCACAGCTCAGCATCCTCTATCCTATGGGTTGAGGTGGTAGGTTTCAGATCAGTTTAGGGCACTTTCATGGCAAGGACAGTCTTACAAGATCATCTTTTCAAATTTTTCATTTTTTCTTGTCTCAGATGAGGAGACCAAGTTTCGCACAAAGGGAAAGGCACACACTCCCGGTTGGAGATTCATTTTGGATGATCTTCAGCAGTCCCTTTAGTCCTCCATGTCACCTGTATCTCCTAACAGGATCTGAGAAGGGTTTTTCAAGACCTTGGAATGGCTCTTCTTAACAAGTCACATAAGCAAACTTGTGGCCTGTTCTGTTCTAAAGTCCCAGTAACAATGCCAGTAAGGCATGGATTTACCTAACCATATTAAAGTGATTGCCTTTCCTTACCACCAGTAGAATGTTACCCTGAAGAAGAAATGGTTTTTTGATGTGTCTCTGTGATTGTTCTATGCCTCTGGGGATATAAGACCCTAGGCCTGCTTAAATAGAGAGGTTCAGGAACTTATTATGTTCCCTGAGAAGCTGTGGGCCCTTTCCACTGCATGGTCACCCTGGTGCCATGTGTTTCTCTCCCAGAGGGCAATAGAGCCTTGGAGGCTCTATTTTCCTCTATACCAGCAAGGGCAACTGATGGCCTTGGCCAACCTCTTTGGGGCTTGCTGAGTAAACAAGGAAATGGTCTTCACCACTGAGGCCAGCAAGCTAGCCACCTTCCAGGAAGCTCAATTCTTCCTAAAGGCTGACAGGTGGTATGGGGGTGGCAGTGTGTGGGTCACCAAACTCAGGTGTTCTTTATGGTATGTCACCTGACCATTGACAGTCCTAAAAGAGAAAAAATCTGGACATTGAACATCCCCTTTCTGGGTCATTTGCTGCATCCTCTTTCTCCAGGTCCTGCTTGGACCTTAGTTTCTGAAGAGCAGTAAGGTCCCTGGAAGCCTTTCCTAAAGCTCAGAGAAGCCAGGGTTTTGGGAAAAACCCACTTTCTCATCAGCTAGTTCAGAAGAATGGGTTTCTGTCTTTAGTTTTAGACAGGATGTATACCCTGGCAGGCCCAATGGACTCTGAATCTCTCCCACAGAAAACTGACTGCAAATGACCCCTTTCCTCTTGCTGCTTCACCCTCTGCCCTCTCCTGGCTGCCTGAGCACTCCGAGTCATTCCACACTTCACCTACCTTAGTGTGCTCAGTGCTATAACAAGATACCTCAGGCTGGGAATTTTTATTCACAGTTGCAGTGTCTGGAAGTCCAAGATCAAAGTGTCAATAGGCTCACTGTTTGGTTAGCCCGTCTCTGACTCATAAATGGCACCTTCCAAAGATATCTTCATGTGCTTGCAGGGTGAATACACTTCCTTGGGCCTGCATTACATAGGCACAAATATGCTCTTGTGGCCTAATTGCCTTCTAAGAACTCTACTTCTTTGTATCACAGCAATAGGAATTAGATTTCCACAAAGGAATTTTAGAGCAACATAAATAATCAAAACATCGCATCCTCTTGACATTAAATCAGAATCTAGGTGTATGCATCAACTTTATGTCCCTGTAGTGAAATTCAGGAGCAATTAACCTATAAAGAGAACAAAGTCATTGTGGCTTCTGGTTTGGGAGGTTCTAGTACATGGTCAGGTGGCCCCATTATTCAGTGCCTCTGGTGAGGGCACTGATGGTAATGACAAACTTCGCAAAATCTCTTGAGCCCAGAAGCAAAAAATAAGAATGTAAGAGGAAGAGACTGGGGTCCTAATCCCCTTCTTGGGCAAATCCCCAAAAACCTAACACCTCCCACTAGTCCCTACCTCCTCTAGTTTCCATCACCTCTCAATAGTGCAAAACTGGGTACCAGTTCTTTTCCACATGGGCCTTTGAGGGACACTCCTTTAATTACAGCATCAGGAAATAATCTGATGTCCCAAAGACTTCCTTTGTAACTAACCTATTTTACTTGATTTACTTATATTGATTACTCTCAGGTATTTTGGAAGTACTGGGCTCTGTGTGCGAGTTATGTCACAAAAGGAGGGAGGATTCAGGTTTTGGCTACAGGCTCTGTTTCTGTGTGACTGACACTCCTGCCAGTGGGAGGAGGGGGGCTGAGGGCAGCTTTCACTAGGCACTGTCAGGATGTCAGGTCCACACATTGCCTCATTGGTCAAAATGTGGACAGTTGCAACAGGAAACATGGGTCACAAAACGATGGTCAGTAGAAACAGCATGAAGCTGAGATGTGGGAAAATAGGATACAATGAGCTCTAGAAAATGGAGTTCATTCAGGAGGGTAAATCAAATTAGGTCAACTGGGGGAAATCAAACTGCAGCAGCCCTGTGGCCAGACCCTGTGCTGAATACACCACCTACATCACATGAAATCCTCAGAAACCCAATTTGCAGATGAAGAAAGAGCATCTCAGCCTTTATGTGTCTTGCCCACATCACAGAGCTTGAGCCAGGATTGCAACTCATGTGCATCTGGGTTCATCTGCATCATGTGTTTCTGCAAATCATGGCATGGAAAGGGGTTCTTGTTTCTGCCAATTTCCTTTTAATCAAGAAAGATCATGCCTTGAATCTAGCCTTCAAACACAGTAATATTTGTTTAGCACTTACCAGGTATGACAAGCCATTATGTGTTTGTTGGTATTCTGGAAATTGTTGGCTATTCCAGCCAGTCTTCTCTTGTATACTTGTTGAAATTTCAGCCCCTATTTGCCTTTCTCACATAATGGTCTGGAATTGGAGAGAACTGGAAGTCACATGATTAATGTAGGAAATCTGATCTTATAGAAGATTAGCAGTCTAGCTAGAGCTGGGGGAGGGGCAAGCAGGAAAAATCCAAAGGACAGAGTGCCTGGGATCCCAATCGCCAACTGTGGGACCCCGGAGATCCAGGCCCACTGATTCGTGCGGCCTGCCCTGCGGCTACAGAAGGCGTGGCGCCCCAGGGAAGCCATTAATTAGCAATCAGGGAGAGGCTCGGCTGAGACCAGGTGGAATCCCGCCAGCCAAGCCCACACTGACCCCGGGGCTGAGTTCGGGAGTTTAGACGGGGAAGGAAGCGGTACAGTCCCATCCCCCACAGCGGACACTCCGCCAAGGCAATCAGCAGTCAGCATCTTGAACAGCTGAAATATCCACCGCCATTCTCCGACAGATCTCAACAACAAAACAGGTGTGTGGCACTCAGCCCATCCTCCATACATCGGGAACTCGCATAAAATCTCTCCTAGGCTTGCCGGGGGAGGGAGAATCAGAGTGAGCCTGCATAAAGACTAGGGGGGGAACTAGAGGCACCTGACCTGCAACCCCCCCTACCCATCTGCAGCCAAAACGAAACCTGTCTAGCTAGAGCTGGGGGAGGGGCAAGCAGGAAAAATCCAAAGGACAGAGTGCCTGGGATCCCAATCGCCAACTGTGGGACCCCGGAGATCCAGGCCCACTGATTCGTGCGGCCTGCCCTGCGGCTACAGAAGGCTAGCAGGAGAAACCAGGAGGCTAGAGGCAAGGCCCTCGAGACTGGGCAGCTGGAAATTGCAGGCCCGCCGGCGACAGTTCACCCAATGCCCGCATAGCTGGGCGGTAGGAGAACACCCAGCCGCAGGTGACCGATCACCCGCCCTCGGCCTGTGATACTGGGCGGCTGGAGACCGCCTGCCTGCCGCGACTGGGAGCTGAAATCAAACAGAGACAGTTCAGTCATACCACCTCATCAGGACACCCCAGCAAGGAACTGGGGCCGGTCATAGCGAAGTAGTGTCGTCACTGGAGCTCGGACGTCGGATCTGCCTTCACAGTGGAACCCACGTCAGCAGGCATAGTTTAACAACACTAAGGAGAGGCATCAGAGTAATACAGAACCGAAACAAATCTATAGAAGAGAACAGAAACACGACAATCAAATAGAGCTGGAAAGCAACGGAGACAACATGAGAAAACAAGGGAAAAAAGGAGTACAAACAATGCAAGACAACTTAATTCTACAAGAGGACATAGAAACATCAGAAGCAGGGATAGGGAAAGAACTCAAGGCATACCTAACTCAAATGGAAAGGAATATTAGAGAAGACATGAGACAGCAAGTCCAAGCAATAAAAATATATTTTGAAAATGAGTTAAACAAACAAATTCAAATGGCAAAGAACGAGCTCTACCAGGAGATAGAGATCTTAAAAAAGAATCAAAATATAATCCTAGAATTGCAGGAAACTATAAACCAAATTAAAAACTCAAACGAGAATATTACAAATAGACTTGATCAAGTAGAAGTCAGAACATCAGATAATGAAGACAAGGTTTATCAACTTGAAAAGAGTATAGTCAACACAGAAAAGATGCTTAAATCCCATGAGCAATCTATTCAAGAGATATGGGATGCCATTAAAAAACCAAACTTGAGAGTCATCGGGATAGAAGAAGGCACAGAGATTCAAACCAAAGGAATGGACAGCATATTAAATGAAATAATTGTAGAAAACTTCCCAGAGATGAAAGATGGAATGGATTGCCAAATCCTGGAAGCCTACAGGACCCCAAACATTCAAAACTATAATAGACCAACTCCAAGACACATAATTATGAAGATAGCCAACATACAGGACAAGGAGAGAATATTAAAAGCTACCAGAGAAAAGAGACAGATTACATTCAGGGGTAAACCAATTAGGTTAACGACTGATTTCTCAGCACAGACTTTGAAAGCGAGAAGATCCTGGAACAATGTATTTCAAACGCTGAAAAATAATGGATTTCAACCAAGAATACTGTATCCAGCAAAATTGAGCTTCAGATTTGACAACGAAATTAAAATCTTTCACGATAAACAAAAGCTAAAAGAATTTGCAGCAAGAAAACCAGCACTGCAAAGCATTCTGAGCAATATACTACAAGAAGAGGAATTGAAAAATAGTGCCCAAAACTAACAACAAGAGGTATCTCAGTAAAGGAGGAAGAAAATAACCAAAAAAGTAAAACTAGCCAAACTAAAATAAATAAATAAAGAAGCATGACTGGAAGTACAAATCATATCTCAATTGTAACTTTAAATGTTAATGGCCTAAACTCACCAATCAAGAGACATAGGCTAGCAACCTGGATCAAAAAAACAAATCCAACAATATGCTGCCTTCAGGAGACTCATATGATAGGAAAAGACATACACAGGCTGAAGGTAAAAGGTTGGGAAAAATCATACCACTCACATGGCCCTCGGAAGCAAGCAGGAGTGGCCATACTCATATCAAATAAAATCAACTTCAAACCTAAGTTAATTAAGAAGGATAAAGAAGGACACTATATACTGTTAAAAGGGACCATCCACCAACAAGACATAACAATTATCAATTTGTATGCACCAAACAATGGAGCTGCAATCTACATAAAACAAACGCTCCTCAAGTTCAAGAGTCAAATAGACCATAACACAATAATTACGGGTGACTTCAACACACCGCTCTCGCCATTAGACAGATCCTCTAGACAAAAACTGAATAAAGAAACTATAGAACTCAACAGCACAATCAATAACCTAGACCTAACTGACATATATAGAATATACCAACCATCATCAAGTGGATACACGTTCTTCTCAGCAGTACATGGATCCTACTCAAAAATAGACCATATATTATGCCATAAGGCAAATCTTAGTAAATATAAAAGTGTGGAGATAATACCATGCACCATATCTGACCATAATGGAATGAAATTGGAAATCAATGATAAAAAAGGAAGGAAAAATCCTACACCACATGGAAAATGAACAATATGTTATTGAATGATCAATGGGTTACAGAAGACATAAAGGAAGAGATAAAAAAATTCTTAGAGTCAAATGATAATACAGACACAACATACCGGAATCTATGGGACACAATGAAAGCAGTTTTAAGAGGGAAATTCATATCCTGGAGTTCTTTCATCAAAAAAAGAAAAAACCAACAAATAAATGAACTCACACTACACCTCAAAAACCTAGAAAAGGAAGAACAAAACAACAGCAATTGTAGTAGAAGACAAGAAATAATTAAAATTAGAGCAGAAATAAACGAAATTGAAACAAAAAAAACCATTGAAAAAATTGATAAAACTAAAAGTTGGTTCTTTGAAAAAATAAATAAGATAGACAAGCCCTTAGCTATGCTAACAAAAAGAAGAAGAGAGAGAACTCAAATTACTAATATACGGGATGAAAAAGGCAATATCACAACAGACACTACAGAAATACAGGAGATAATTCGAAACTATTTTGAAACCCTATATTCTAATAAAATAGAAGATAGCGAAGATATCGATAAATTTCTTAAGGCATATGATTTGCCCAGATTGAGACAAGAAGACACACACAATTTGAACAGACCAATAACAAAGGAAGAAATAGAAGAAGCCATCAAAAGACTACCAACCAAGAAAAGCCCTGGACCTGATGGGTATACAGCGGAGTTCTACAAAACCTTCAAAGAAGAACTAATACCAATACTTTTCAAACTATTTCAAGAAATAGAAAAAGAAGGAGCTCTTCCAAATTCATTCTATGAGGCCAACATCACCCTGATCCCAAAACCAGACAAAGACACTTCAAAGAAAGAAAACTACAGACCAATATCTCTAATGAACTTGGATGCAAAAATTCTCAATAAAATTCTGGCGAATCGAATACAAAAACATATCAGGAAACTTGTGCACCATGATCAAGTAGGATTCATCCCTGGGATGCAAGGCTGGTTCAATATACGGAAATCAATACATGCTATTCACCACATCAATAGGCTTAAAGACCAGAACCATATGATCATCTCGATAGATGCAGAAAAAGCATTTGACAAAATACAACATCCCTTTATGTTCAAAACATTAGAAAAACTAGGGATATCAGGAACTTACCTCAACATTGTAAAAGCTATATATGCTAAACCTCAGGCTAGCATCATCCTAAATGGAGAAAAACTGAAGGCATTCCCTCTAAAATCTGGAACAAGACAGGGATGTCCTCTATCACCACTTCTATTCAATTTAGTTCTCGAAGTACTAGCCAGAGCAATTAGACAGACAAAAGAAATTAAAGGCATAAAAATAGGAAAAGAAGAAATTAAATTATCGCTATTTGCAGATGACATGATAATTTACTTAACAGACCCAAAAGGATCTACAAAGAAGCTGCTAGAGTTAATAAATGAATTCAGCAAAGTGGCAGGATATAAAATCAACACGCACAAATCAAAGGCATTCCTGTATATCAGCAACAAAACCTCTGAAATGGAAATAAGGAAAACCACTCCATTCACAATATCCTCAAAGAAAATAAGATACTTGGGAATCAACCTAACAAAAGAGGTGAAAGATTTATACAATGAAAACTACAGAACCTTAAAGAGAGAGATAGAAGAAGATCTCAGAAGATGGAAAAATGTACCCTGTTCATGGATAGGCAGAACTAACATCATCAAAATGGCGATACTACCCAAAGTTCTCTACAGGTTTAATGCGATGCCAATCAGAATCCCAAAGACATTTCTTGTAGAAATAGATAAAGCAATCATGAAATTCATATGGAAAAACAAAAGACCCAGAATAGCAAAAGCAATTCTAAGCAGGAAGTGTGAATCTGGAGGTATAGCGATACCAGAGCTCAAACTGTACTATAAAGCAATAGTAACAAAAACAGCATGGTACTGGTACCAAAACAGGCAGGTGGACCAATGGTACAGAATAGAGGACACAGAGACTAATCCACAAAGTTACAACTATCTTATATTTGATAAAGGGGCTAAAAACATGCAATGGAGGAAGGATAGCATCTTCAATAAATGGTGTTGGGAAAATTGGAAATCCATATGCAACAAAATGAAATTGAATCCCTTTCTCTCGCCAGCCACAAAAGTTAACTCAAAATGGATCAAGGAGCTAGATATAAAAACAGAGACACTGCGTCTGATAGAAGAAAAAGTTGGCTATGATCTACATATTGTGGGGTCGGGCTCCAAATTCCTTAATAGAACGCCCATAGCCCAAGAGTTAATAACAAGAATAAACAAATGGGACCTACTTAAACTAAAAAGTTTTTTCTCAGCAAGAGAAACAGTAAAAGAGGTAAATAGAGAGCCTACATCCTGGGAACAAATTTTTACCCCTCACACCTCAGATAGAGCCCTAATATCCAGAATGTACAAAGAACTCAAAAAATTAAACAATAAGATAACAAATAATCCAATCAACAAATGGGCCAAGGACCTGAACAGACACTTCTCAGAGGAGGACATACAATCAATCCACAAGCACATGAGAAAATGCTCACCATCTCTAGCAATCAGAGAAATGCAAATCAAAACCACCCTAAGATACCATTTCACTCCTGTAAGATTGGCAGCCATTATGAAGTCAAACAACAATAAGTGTTGGCGAGGATGTGGGGAAAAGGGCACACTTGTTCACTGCTGGTGGGACTGCAAAATGGTGAGGCCAATTTGGAAAGCAGTATGGAGATTCCTGGGAAAGCTGGGAATGGATCCACCATTTGACCCAGCTATTGCCCTTCTTGGACTATTCCCTGAGGACCTTAAAAGAGCACACTATACGGATACGGCCACATCAATGATTATAGCAGCACAATTCACAATAGCTAGACTGTGGAACCAACCTAGATGCCCTTCAATAGACGAGTGGATAAAAAAATTGTGGCAGCTATACACAATGGAGTATTATGCAGCACTAAGAAACGACAAAATCATAGAATTTGCAGGGAAATGGATGGCATTAGAGCAGATTATGCTAAGTGAAGCTAGCCAAGCCCTAAAAAACAAATGTCAAATGTCTTCTTTGATATAAAGAGAGCCACTAAGAATAGAACAGGAAGGAAGAGCATGAGGAAAAGACTACCAGTAAACTAAGACGAATGGGGGGAGAGAAAGGAAGAGAGAAGGGAAAACATGGAAATGGTAGGAGACCTTCAGTGATACACAAAATTATAAGAGGTTATGAGGGGAAAGGGGGTGGGGGGAAAAAAGGGGAGAGAACTGAACAACAGCAGAGGAGGTAGAGAGGGAAGATGGGAGGGGAGGGGAGGGGAGGGGGGATAGTAGGGGATAGGAAAGGTAGCAGAATACAACAGTCACTAATATGCCATTATGTAAAAACGTGAGTATGTAACAGAAGTGAGTCTGTATTATGTATTTGGGGAGTTCAAATCTCAATTGAGTCGAATGTATGAAAGATGATATGTCTTGAGCTCTGTAATGTTTTGAACAATCAATAAAAAAAAAAAAGAAAAAAAAAAAAAGATTAGCAGTATGTACTTGGAAAAGTCATTTTTCTGCCTAGACGGAAAGTACCCAGGCATCAAGGAGCATGCCCAAGGATGCACACAGCAGCTCTAAATGATAGCAGGAAAAACTGAAGACCACCCAGGATAACAGCAATGAACCATGGTGACCTGAGTGGTAGCCATTCTCCAAGTTGGTGCCTAGCCACCCTCACCTCTGGTATTGCCCCAGGTGGTAAACCAGGGCCAATCTAAATAATCAATAGCAAATGGCAAAAGGAAAGGCAGATCACATTGTCAAGACTAGGGCTTCCATCTTGGGATATTTTTATCCTCCTTTCTCTCTGATCACTTGCTCTGGGGAAGCTGCCTTATCATGAGCAGTACTGGAGAGAGCCCATGTGGACAGAGCAGAGTCCACCTGCCACCATCTATGGGAATGAGCCACATGGGAGCCAAAGTTCTACACAAGCCTCACAGTGACTGGAGCCTTTTCAGAAGACTCCAGCCCCAGCCCACAGCTCAGCTGCAAACTCACCAAAGGCCCTGATCCAGAACCACAGGGACAAGCTGCTTCAGGTTAAGGGTTCAGAAATGGTGTGAGATAATACTTTTTTGTTGTTTTTAGCTGCTGACTTTTGAGGTGAAATTTGTTACACAGTAATAGGTCACGGATATGCCACATGCTCTAGAGCATTATGTAAAAGTGAAAACAGTGGGGTAGGTCTGGTGTGCTGATAGGGACAAATGTTTTGTTAAGAGAAAGTAATAATTGAAGAAAAGCACATATAGCAATTAGTCTTATGCCAAATAACATCACCACAGACTGTGCCTTGTATTTATTTATATATGCATGTATACCACTCATTAATAACTCATTATGATACCCAGACTATTAATATTAGGTTAACTCAGTAAGGGAGTTGAATGAGGAAAGTGCAGAAGGGGATAATCATTTTTATTCCCTATGGGAAACACCAGCCCTGCCCCTCTCTTTGATCCCTTCCTTGCTGGAACCTTAATACCTGGCAGTGGACATGGGACTTGCATCAACCTAGCCCTGAGGGATCCCATCCATTCCTCCCCTACTCTCTCGCCATACATGCTGTCTCTACACCAATACAGCTGTCCCTAACCCTGAGCCATTGCACTCCAGTCCCCGGTCCTGGCCTCTTGCCTGAGCCCCTGACTACTTTCCTCATGTCGAGTGGCATAGTATGGCGTCGCTGTGTGTCTGGTCTGACCTGAGGGCCCCTTGCTTGGGTCCCCGGGCATGCTTCCCTCGATGACCTTTGCACCTGCCTCTGTCTCCTGCTCCTCATGCAGCCCCTTTCACCCCTTCCCATTGACCTTTCCTCTAGCACTCACAAACCTCCTGCTCCTTGGTCCCATATCTCAGTTTGTCAGTATGTCCCTTGCCTGGACTCCTGGCTTGGGTTCTGGCCCTCACCCCTCTCTGAACCCACCGCGAACCCTGGCCATGCCCTCCTGTTGCCCTCCTCCTGGCCCCCTTTTTTTGCTAGGCCTCCTTTGCCTGATCCCTGGCCCTGGATTCTCACCTAGGCCAGTTTGCCATGTGAGAAACAGAGCCCTGCCCTCTGCCTGCGCCCCGTGCTCTCCCTGGGCCCTTGGTCATGCACTGGGAACCCTGACACCTAGCAGTGGCCCTGGGCCTGGAGGCTGGCTCCCCCTGCCAGATCCCCTGCCTTCCCTCTCCAGGCTTGTTCACTTACCTCAGCCCCCATGCTCAGACATGACCCTTGGCTTTCCATTCCCTGGCCTAGCTCCTCACTTGAGACTCTGGTGGACATACTTACTCCTTGAGTCCCTGGGCTTTGAGTGCAGGCCCCTTGCTGGGGCTGCTTCCCTGCTCTCCTTGGCTTCCTTGGAGTGCAAAACATTAGTGCCAGGCCACATTCTGGGCCCAACCCTGGGCATGGGCCCTCCTCTAGTCCCTAACCTGTGCTCCTTGCTGGGTTCCTGGCTCCCACCCCTCCCACAGGGGCCTCTGGCCTTCCTGGCTGTGCCCTTCTTGGGCCCTTCTGTGTGTCCATGTCTCTGTTGGGCCCCTTTTCTGGAACCCCTTGCCAGGATGCTTACCTGGGCCAGAGCACTAGACCTGTGCTCTTGGCCCTGGGGGCTCCCTTTGAGAAAACATAACCCTGCCCTTTTCATGGGCCATTTGGTCTTCCTCACCCAAGCCTTGCTCCTCAACCCTGACACCCAACAGGGGACCTGTACTTTGAGTCTTCCTCCCTCTGCGACCAACCGTTCCCCTTTCTCCTCTCTCTCCCCTCTCTCCCCTCCCCAGCCCTGGCCCTTTTCATGCACTTTGGCCCAGACCCTCATACTTGGCTCTCCATTCCTGGCCATGGCTCCTTGCTTGAGCCTCCAGCTGCCCTTCTCCAGGATTCCATCCCTATACCTTGATTTCAGGCCCATATTTCCGGCCCCTCCTCTGCCTTCCTTCTGTTCCCCTTGTACTGTGGTATGCTGGCAGTACCTGGACCCTCCACTACACCTGCCTTTTCTTACCCTGGGCTCCTCCAGTGGGTTCTGGCTCCCCACCAACCTGCCCTGCCCCCACTGCATGCCACGTAGCCCCTCAAAGTGCCCTCTTTTGGACCTCCTTTGGTACAGGCTCCTTTCTAGGACCTGCTCACCTGAGGCAGAGGAGTGGAATTAGCTGGACTTTGGCACTCAATGCTTCCTATGGGAAACATAGCCCTGCCCCTGGCCTGGGTCCCTAGGCTGCTGGAAGCTTGATGGCTGGCAGTGAAAGTGGGTCCTGGGTAGACCTATCCCTGTGCGATCCCCTCCATTCCATCCTGTGCCCTTTGGCCTTGCATTCTGCCCCTCTTTCAACCCAGCCTTTTCAAACCATGACCCTACCAGCTCTAGAGCCCAGGCTCCTCTGCTCACCTGAGTCCCAGACCGCATTCCCCCTGTAGCGTGGCACAGATTGGGGTTCTTTGTATTGGGATTGACCTGGGGGCACCTTGCTAGGGTCCCCTAGGACAATCCTCTTTCTTACCTTTGTACCTCCTTCTTCCTCCTGGTCCTCATGCAGCCCCTTCCTCCCCTTCCTCTCGCACTTTCCCCTGTCACTGGCTAGTATCCTGCTCCTTAGATCCTTATCCTAGGTAGGTCAGATGGGTCCCTTGGCTGAGTTTCTGTCTTGGATCCTGGCTCTCACCTCTCTCTGCACCCACCCCGACACCCTGCCGTGACATCCTATTGCCTTACTCCTAAGCCTCTTTTCTTGCCAGGCCTCCTTTACCAGGTCCCTGATCCAAGATTCTCACCTGGGCTGGATGCCTTGGGAGAAACAGAGCCCTTCCCTTCTACTGGGCCCCTTGCTCTCCCTGGGCCCTTGGTCCTGCACCAGGAACCCTGACACTTGGCAGTGGCTTTTGGCATGAAGGCTAGCTCCCCCGTGCTGGATCCCCTGCCTTCCCTCTCCAGCATGTCCACTTTGTTGAGCCCCCTGGCACAGCCCTGGCCCTTGGCTCTCCAGTCCCTGGCATGGCTCCACGTTTGAGCCTCTGGTAGGCAATGGGAGTCCCTGCAATTTGCTCCTTGAGTCCCTGCAATTTGACTTTGGGCCCCTTGATGAGGCTACATCCCTGCTCCCCTTGGCTTCCCTGGAGTGCAGAACACTAGTGCCAGGCCTCCATCCTGGTCCCGACCTTCCCTGCTTTCCCCAGGCATGGGCCCTCCTCTAGGTCCCTAACCTGGGCTCCTTGCTTGGTTTCTGGTCCCCATCCCACACACAGAGGCATCTGGCCCTTCAGGCTGTGCCCTGCTTGGGCCCTCCTGTGTGTCCCTGTGTCTGCCGGGCCCCTTTTCCCAAACCCTTGCCAGGAGGCTTACCTGGGACAGGGTACTGGACCTGGGCTCTTGGTGCTGTGGGCTCCCTTTGAGAAAAAGGAGCCCTGCCCCTTGCCTGGGCCCTTTGGCCTCCCTCAGCCCAGGCCCTGCTCCCAAACCCTGACACCCAGCACTGGACCTGGCCTTTGAGTCTTCCTCTCTCTGCACCACCCACTCCTGTTTCTCCACTCTCTCCCCTCCCCAGCCCTGGCCCTTTTCATGCACCTTGGCCCAGACCCTCATGCTTGGCTCTCCATTCCTGGGCATGGCTCCTTGATTGAGCCCCCGTCTGCCTTTCTCAATGACCCTGTCCCTGTTCTTTGATTTTAGGCTCTTTTATCCTCCCCTCCTCTGCCTCCACTCTTCTCTTTGTGCTGTGGTATCCCTGCACTGCCTGGGCTCCCCACTACCCATGCATCTCCTTAGCCTGGGCTACTACAATGGGTTCTGTCTCCCCACCAACCTCCCCCTCACCTCTCCATGCCAGGTAGCCCCTCACAGTGCTCTCTTTTGGCCCTCCTTTGGTACAGGTTCCTCTCTGAGGACTTGGTCCCCTGGTGCAAAGTAGTGGAATTGGCTGGCCTTTGCACCCTCCATTCTCCCTGCGGGAAACCAAGCCCTGTCACTGGCCTGGGTCCCCTAGGCCACTGGAAACATGAAGCCTACAAGTAGAGGTGGGACTTGTTCTGACCTAGCCCTGAGTGATCCCTTTCATTCCCCCCTCTGCCATCTGGCCTTGCATGCTGTCCCTCCTTCAACCCAGCCCTTTCTAACCCTGACCATTTCAGGTCTAGTCCTCAGGCCTGACCTTTTGCCTGAGGCCATGACCGCAATCCTAATATCATGTGGCAGAGCATGGGGTCACTTTGTCTTGGTCCTGACCTGGTTGCCCTTAGCTGGGGCCCTGTACCGCTATCTCCCCAGTGACCTTTGCACCTCCTTCTTTCTCCCAGTCCTCATCCAGCCCCTTCCTCCCCTTCCTCTCACACTTTCACCTGGCACTCGCCAGTCTCCTGCTCCTTGGGTCCTTCATCCTAGGTGAGTCACATGGATCCCTTGCCTGGGTTACTGGCTTGGGTCCTGGCTCTTGCCCCTCTCTGCACCTACTCTGACTGCTTGCCGTGCCCTCCTGATGCTCTTCTCCTGAACCCCTTTATCTTACCAGTACTCATTTATGGGTCCCTGGCCCTGGATTATCACCTGCGCCAGGTTGCCCTGTGAGAAATAGAGCCCTGCCCTTCACCTTGGCTCCTTGCCTTCCTTGGGCCCTTGGTCCTGCACTGGGAACCCTGTCACCTGGCCGTGGCCCTGGGCCTGAAAGCTAGCTCTCCCCTGCTGGGTCCCCTACTTTCCTTCTCCAGCCTTGACCACATTTCTGAGCCCCCAGACCTAGCCCTGGCCCTTGGCTCTCTATTTCCTGGCCTGGTTTCTCTCTTGAGCCTCTGGTGTCCTTTCTTGCTCCTTGAGTCCCTGGGCTTTGACTTCTGGCCCCTTACTGGGGCTGCTTCCCTGCTCCTCTTAGCTTAGCTAGAGTGGAGAACACTAGTGCCAGGCCACCTTCTGGGCCATGCCCTTTCCTGTACCCCACAGGCATGGGCCCTTCTCTAGGTTCCTAACCTGGGCTCCTTGCTTGGTTCCTGGCTCTCACCCAACTTACATGGGCCTCTGGCCCCTCAGGCTGTGCCCTGCTTGGGCCCTCCTTTGTGTCCCTCTCTCTGCCATGCCCCTTTTCCCAAACCCCTTTCCAGAATGCTTAAATGGACCAGGGGACTAGACCTGGGATATTGGCCATGTGGGCTCCCTTTGAGAAAACGTAGCCCTGCCCCTTGCCTGGGCCCTTAGGCCTCCCTCAGCCTGCTCATGAATCCTGACACTTAGCACTGGACCTGGGATTTGAGTCTTCCTTTTTCTGAGCCCCCCAATATGCTTTCTCCCTTTCCTCCCCTTCCCAGCCCTTTCCCTTTTCATGCACCTTGGCCCAGGCTCTCACACTTGGCTCTCCATTTCTGGCCATGGCTTTTTGCTCTCTCTTCTCCAGGATGCTGTCCCTGTCCCTTGATTTCAGGCCCATATTTCCGTTCCCTCTGTTCCCCTTGTACTGTGGTATCCTGGCACTGTTTGGACCCTCTGCTACCTCTGCCTCTCCTTAGCCTGGGCTCTTCCAATGGGTTCTGGCTCCCCAGTGACCACCCCCCCGCATGCAAAGAAGCCCCTCAAAGTGCACTCTTTTGGCCCTCCTTTCTGAGGACCTGCTTACCTGGTGCAGAGGAGTGGAATTGGCTGGCCTTTTCACCCTCAATGTTCCCTATGGGAAACACAGCCCTGCCCCTGGCCTGGTTCCCCTACCCTGCTGGAACCTTGATGCCTGGCAGTGGAGGTGGGACCTGTGCAGACCTAGTCCTGTGCGATCTGCTCTCTTCCGTTCTCTGCCCTTTGGCCTTTCATGCTGCCCCTTCTTCAAACAAGCCCTTTCAAACCCTGACCTTTCCAGCTCTAGTCCCCAGGCCTGGCTGCTCACTTGAGGCCCAGACTGCATTCCTCCTGTAGAGTGGCACAGCTTGGGGTCCTTTGTGTCGGGTTTGACCTGGGGGCTCCTTGCTAGGGTAACCTGAGGTGATCCTCTTATTGATCTTTGTGCCACCTTCTTTTTCCTGGCCCTCATGCAGCCCCTTTCTCCCCTTTCTCTCATGCTTTCACCTGGTGCTTGCCAGTCTCCTGCTCCTTGGGTCCCTCATCCTAGGTGGGTCAGATGGGTCCTTTGCTGAGCTCCTAGCTGGGGTCCTGGCTCTCACCCGTATCTGCACTCACCCTGAACCCTTGCCATTCCCACCCTTTGCCCTACTCCTGACTCCTTTTTCTTGCCAGGCCTCTTTTGCCAGGTCCCTGGCCCTGGATTCTCACCTTGGCAAGGATGTCTTGGCAGACACAGAGCCCTGTTCTTTGCCTGGGTCCCTTGCTCTCCCTGGGCCCTTGATCCTGCACCAGGAACCCTGAATATTGGCAATGGCCTTGGACGTGGACGCTAGCTTCCACTACTGGATCCCCTGCCTTCCCTCTGTAGCCTTGTCCACTTTCCTGAGGCCCCTGGCCCAGCCCTGGCCATTGGCTCTCTATTCCCTGGCCTAGCTCCTCACTTGAACCTCTAGTGGCCATTCTTGCTCCTTGAGTCTCTGGGCTTTGATTGAAGGCCCCTTGCTGGGGCCGCTTCCCTGCTCCCCTTGGCTTATCTGGAGTGCAGAACACTAGTGCCAGGCCACTGCTGGGCCCTGCCCTTCCCTGCTCTCCCCAGGCATGGGCCCTCCTCTAGGTCCCTAACCTGGGCTCCTTGCTGGGTTCTTGGCTCCCATCCCTCCCACAGGGGCCTCTGGCTTTTCTGGCTGTGCCCTGATTGGGCCCTCCTGTGTGTTCCTGTATCTGCTAGGCCCCTTTTCTGGAACCCCTTGCCAAGATGCTTACCTAAGCCAGGGGATTGGACCTGGCCTCTTGGTCATGTGGGCTCTCTTTGAGGAAATGGAGCCTTGCCCCTTGCCTGGGCCCTTTGGCCTCCCTCAGCCTGGGCCCTGCTCCTGATCCCTGATATCCAGCAATGGACCTGGGCCTTGAGTCTTCCTCCCTCTGAGCCACCTGCTCTTTTTTCTCCCCTCCCTCCCCTCCCTAGCCTGTCCCTTTACATACATCTTGGCCCAGGCCCTCACATTGGCTCTGTATTCAATTGGCTCTACATTCCTTGGCATGGCTCTTTGTTTGAGCCTCCGGCCGCCCTTCTCCAGAATCCTGTTCCTATCCCTTGATTTCAGGCCCATTTTTTTTTTGCCCTTCCTCTGCCTCCACTCTCTTCCCCTTGTGCTGTAGTATCCTGACATGTCCTGGACCCTCTGCTACCTCTGCCTCTCTTTAGCCTGGGCTCCTCCAATGGGTTCTTGCTCCCCACTGACCTTCCACCCCCCTGCATGCCAGGTAGCCCCTCACAGTTCCATCTTTTGGGTCTCCTTTGGTCCAGCTTCCTCTCTGAGAATCTACTCGCCTGGGGCAGAGGAGTGGAATTATCTGGCCTTTGCACCCTCAATGCTCCCTATGGGAAACACAGCCCTGCCCCTGGCATGTGTCCCCTAGGCCCCTGGATCCTTGATTCTTGGCAGTGGAGGTGGAATTTCTACTTACCTAGCCCTGAGCGATCTCCTCCCTTCCCTCCTCAGCCCTCTGGCCTTGCATGCTGACACTTCTTCAACCCAGCCCTTTCTAACCTTGGCCCTTCCAGCTCTTGTCCCCAGGCCTTGCCACTCTCCTGAGGCCATGACCCAGTTTTCCCTGTTGTGTGGCACATCTTGGGGTGCTTTGTGTCCTGTTTGACTGGGGGTCCTTGCTGGGCTTACCTAGAGTGATCCCTCAGGTGACCTTTCACCTCCTTTTACCTTCTGGTCCTAATGCAGCCCCCTCCTCCCCTTCCTCTCCCGCTTTACCCTGGCACTCCCCAGTCTCCTGCTCCTTGGGTCCTTCAGCTTAGATGTGTCAGATGGGTCTCTTACCTGGGCTCCTGGCTTAGGTCCTGTCTCTCGCCCATCTCTGAACCCACACTGACCCCTTGCTATGGCCTCTCATCGCCCTACTCCAGACCTCCTTTTCTGGCCAGGCCTCCTTTGCCCATCCCTGGCCCTGGATTCTCACCTGGGCAAGGTCGCCTGGTGAGAAACAGAGCCCTGCCCTTTATCTGGGCCCTGTGCTCTCCTTGGGCCCTTGGGGCCTGCAGTGGGAACCTTGTCACCTGGCAGAGGCCCTGGGCCTGGATGCTAGCTGCCCACTGCTGGACACCCTGCCTTCCCTCCCAGCCTTGTCCACTTTCCTGAGCCGCTGCCCCAGCCCTGGAATTTGGCTCTCCATTTCCTGGCCTGGCTCCTGGATTAAGCCTCTGTGTCCCTTCTTGCTCCTTGAGTCCCTGGGCTTTGACTGCGGGCCCCTTGCTCGGCCACTTCCCTGCTCCCCTTGGTTTCTTTGTAGTGCAGAATTCTAGTGCCAGGCCACCTTCTGGGCCCCGCCCTTCCCTGCTCTTCTCAGGCATGGGCGCTCCTCTAGGTCCCTAACCAGGGCTCCTTGCTGGGTTCCTGGCCCCCACTCCACCCACACCTGGCCTCTGACCCTTCAGTCTGTGTCCTACTTGGGCCCTCCTGTGTTTTCCTGTATCTGCTGATCCCTTTTTTCTGAACCCCTTCCTAGGATGCTTATTCAGGCCAGGGAACTGGATATGGGCACTTGGCCCTGTGGGCTCCCTTTGAGAAAATGTAGCCCTGCCCCTTCCCTGGGTCCTTTGCCTTCCCTCAACCCGGCCCCTGCTCCAGAACCCTGACATCTGGCTAGGGACCTGGGTTTTTAAACTTCTTCCCACTGAGCCACTGGCTCCCCTTTCTCCCCTCCCTCATCTTCGTCCCTCCCCAACCCTGTTTGTTTTTATGAGCCTAGGCCCAGGCCCTTACATTTGGCTTTCCATTCTTGCGCCTGGCTCCTTGTTCGAGCCTCCGGGCTGCCCTTCTCGAGGACCTTGTCACTGTCCATTGATTTTTGGCCCCTTGAGCCTGCCGTTCCTATGCCTCCTCTCTGTTCCCATTGCACATGTTTTTCTGGCATTGCCTAGACCCTCCCTTCCCCCTGCTTCTCCCTAGCCTGGGCTCCTTCAATGGGTGATGGTTCCCCACTGACACTTCCCCAATCTTGTACCAAAGTTATCCCTCAAAGTGCCTTCCTTGGGCACTTTTTTGGTCCTGGTCTCTCTCTGAGGATCTACTCACCTGTGGCAGAGGAGTGGAATTGGCTGGATTCTGGGCCTGAAATCTCCCTATGGGAAAGACAGCCCTGCCCCTCGACTGGGTCCCCTTCATTGTCCAACCTTGACACCTGGCAGTGGACATGACCCTAGAGATGACCCCCTAAGCCAACCCAGCCCTCCCTCACCTTGACCCTTTGCCCTGCAATCCCCAGGCCAGGTTGCTGGCCTGAGCCCCTTGCTGCATTCCTCGTGTGGCATTGCTTTGCATGGTATCCCATCATGTAGGGTCTGAACTGGGAGCCTTTGCTCTAGCCTGCTAGCATGCTCCATTCTGTGCCCTTTGCATGGACCTCTGTCTCCTCATCCTAGCTTGCTCTGTTCTTTTCTCTCCTTCCCCTAGTGCATTTTGCTGGTGTGCATGGTTCTTGCTTATTTGATCCCTAATATCTTTTGGAGTGGTCAGTCTCTTGACTGAGCTCCTTGATTGGGTCCTGGCTCTTGCTCCTCTCTGCACCCACCATGCCCTCCTGTCACACTCCTCCTGGCCCATGTCTCTTTGCAGGCACCCTTGGCCTGGTCCCTGGCCCTTGATTCTCATCTGGGCCAGGGCACCTTATGAGAATCAGTGTCCTGCCCCTCGCCTATGCCCTTGCTCTCCCTGAACCCGGAACCCTGACACCTGGCAGTGCCTCTGGGCCTAGAGTCTGCCTCCCCCTGTCTGGATTCCCTGTCTTTCCTCCCTAACCTTGTCCACTGTCCTGAGTCCCATACCCAGTGCTGGCCCTTGGCTCTCCATTCCCTGTCCTGGCTCCTCACTTGAGCCTCTGGGAGCCATTCTTGCTCCTGGCTTCCATGGGCTTTGATTGTGGGGCCCTTGTTGGGGCCACTTTCCTGCTCCCTTTGGGTTTCCTGTAGTGCAGAGCACTAGTGTCACCCTCCTGCCCTTTTTCAGGCCCCTTTCTTCCCTGGTCTTTTTTGGCCTGGGCCCTCCTCTAGGTTTCTAGCCTGGGCTCCTTCCTGGGGTTTTGGCTCACACCCCACCAACACCCTTCCTGTGGCCCTTTTTGCTGTGTTCTCCTTCAGCCCTCCTGTCATCCCTGTGCCTGCTGGGTCCTTTTTCCAGATCCCTTTTCCAGGATGCTCACCAGAGCCAGGGGACTGGAACTGGGCATTTATCCCTGCAGGCTCCCCTTTGGAAAAGGTAGCCCTGCTCCTTGAATGGACCCTTTAGCCTCCCTCAGCTGGGGCCCTGCTCCTTAATTCTGACACCCAGCAGTGAACCTGGGCCTTGAGCTCTCCTCTCCCTGTACCACTTGTTCCCCTTTCTTTCCTCATACCCATCAACAACCCTGTCTCTTTTCATGGGACCCAGGAGAGGTTCCTGTCACTTGGCTCTCTATTCTTGGTCCTGGCTCCTTGCTGGAGTCCCCAGCCATTTTTCTCAAGGACCCTAACCCTGTCCCTTGATTTCAGGCCCCATGCTAAGGCCAATAGCCTAGGTTCCTCGAATGGGTCCTGGCTGCACACTCACCCCACCATCCCTGCCCTAAGGTATCCCCTAAAAATGCCCTCGTTTGGCCCTCGTGTTGTCCACGACTCTCTCTGCTGATCTAGCCCCTGGGTCAGAGGAATGTCATTGACTGGCCTAGGTTTCCTGTAGACTCCCTATGGGAAACAAAGCCATTCCCCACACTTGGGCCCCTTGCTATTTCTGGGCCCTTGGTCCAGCACCCAGAACACTGAAACCTGACAGTGGTGCTGGAACTGAAGCCTGCCTCCCCCTGCTGGATCTCCTGCCTTTCCACCCCAGCCCAGTCTACTTTTCTGAACCCCTGCCCCAGCACTTGTCTTAGGCTCTGCATTCTCTAACCTCAATCCATGCTTGAGCCTCTGGGGCCCTTTCTTGCTCTGTGCTACCTCGAGCTTGGTCTGCAAGCCCCTAGCCTTAGTTACTTTTCCACTCCCCTTGGCTTCCCTGCACCTCAGAACCCTAGTGCCTCTCATGTACCGGCCCGCCCTTCCTTGCTCTCCCCTTTCCTGGGCCTTCCTCTAGGTTTCTAGCCTGGGCTCCTTTTTGGGGTCCTGGCCCGCACCCCACCAACACTCTTCCTGGGCCCTTCATGCTGTGCCCTCTTTTGGCCCTCCTGTCATCCCTGTCCCTGCTGGGGCCCCTTTTCAGATCCATTTGTCAGGATGCTCACCAGGGTCAAGGGACTGGACCTGGACATTTGGCCTTGCAGGCTTCATTTGGAAAAAGGTAGCCCAGGCTTTTGCCTGGGCCCTTTGGCCTTCTTCAGCCCTGGTCCTGCACTCCAAACCTGACGCACAGCAGTGAACCTGGGCCATGAGACCTCTCCCTGTACCAACCATTCTCCTTTCTCCATTTCCTTCTCTCCCCAGTCCTGTTTAATTTATAGGACCCAGGAGTCCTGGCACGTGGCTCTCCATTTTTGGGCCTTGCTCCTTGCTGGAGCCCCAGGCATTCTTTCTCAAGGACCCTGTCCCTGTCCCTTGATTTCAAGCCCCTTTTTCACCCCCCCTTCCTACCCTCTGTTAACCTTCTATTGTGATATCCTGGCACTGCCCAGACCCTCCCTTCCCCTTGCTTTTTTCTAGCCTGGGCTCCTAGATTGGGTTCTGGCTGCCCAATGACCCTTCCCAATCCAGGACCAAAAGTATCCTCTCCTTTGTTCCTTCTCTCTCTCTGAGGACCTACTCACTTGGGACAGAAGACTGGAATTGGCTGGCTCTGTGCCCTGAACCCTTTCTAGAGGAAACACAACTATGCCTCTGGCCTGGACCCCCTTCACTGCCCAAACTTGACACCTGGCAGTGGACATGGGCCTAGCGTCACCTTGCCCTGGGCGACCCCCTTCCTTTCCTCCCCTATATTCTAGCCTTGCATGCTGCCCTTACCCCAACTCAGCCCTCCTGAAACCTGACTCTTCGCCCTCCAGTCTCATCCTCCTCCTCCTCCTGGTCCCCGTTCCTTGCCAGGCAACCTTTTCCAAGTCCCTTGCCAAGGATTTTCATCTGAACCAGGGTGCCTTATTGGAAATAGAGCCCTGCCCCTTGACTGGGCCCCTTGCTCTTTCTTGGCCCTTGGTCCTTCACCCTGAACTCTGATACTTGGCAGTGGCACTGGGTCTCAAGTTTGCCTACTTCTTGCTGGATCCCCTGCCTTCCCTCCCCAGCACTGTCCTCAGTCCTCAGTCCTCTTTTCTAGACACTCTCTTTTCTCTCTATTCCGTGGCTGGGCTCCTATCTTTAGCCTCTGGTAGCCCTTGTTGCCCAGCATGTCCCTGTGTATTGACTGTGGTCCCCTTTCTTTGGCCATTTCTCTGCTCCCCTTGGTGTCCCTGCACTGCAGTCCACTAGTGACACCAGTCTCCCCATCCCTGCCCTTCCCTGATGTCCCTTGGCATGGTCTCTCCCCTAAGTCCCTAGCCTGGGCTTCTTGCTAGGGTCCTGGCCCCCACCCACCCAGCACCATTCCTCAGACCCTTCCTACTATAAGAAAAAGTACACTCCTACACTGCTGATGAGACTGCAAGTTGGTGAAGCCAATATGTAAAGCAGTATGAAAATTTCTTGGAAAATTGGGAATGGCACCACCATTTGCCCCAGCTATCCCTCTCCTCTGTCTATACCCAAAGGACTTAAAAAGCAGCATACTGCAGGGACACAACCACATCAGTGTTCATAGCAGCACAATTTACAGGAGCTTAACTGTGGAACCAACCTAGATGTTTCTCAATAGACGAATGGATGAAACAAATGTGGCATATATACACAATGGAGTTTTACTCAGCAATAAAAGACAATAAAATCATGGCATTTGCAGGTAAATGGATGGAGTTGGAGAAGATAATGCTAAGTGAAGTTAGTCAATCCCAAAAAACCAAATGCTGAATGTTTTCTTTGACATAAGAAGGCTGCTTCAGTGTGGGATAGGGAGCAGGAGCATGAGAGGAATAGAGAAACTCTAGATAGGGAAGAGGGGTGGGAGGGGAAAGAAGGAGGCATGGGGTAATTAATGATGGTTGAATGTGATGATAAGTATTATCCAAAGTACATGTATGAAGACAGGTGTGAGTATACTATGTATACAACCAGAGATATGAAAAATTGTGCTGTATATATGTAATAAGAATTATAATGCAGTCTGCTGTTATATATAAATAACAAACAAAAAACAACAACAACAACAACAAATTAGAGCAAAAAGGCTGTAGGGGTACAGGCCAAATACAGAAAGATGAGTTTCTCCAGAGAAGAGTTGAGAGAATATAATTGAGGGATTAATTAAAAGGACTTAACTTTTAGTTGTAATGTTCTAATTTGATTAAATAGAGATAGAGCACTAGTGAGCACTGTGTGAGGAATGTATTGAAGATTCATGTGTCATTTAAAGTTAATTTAGAAATAGACACATGTCCACATCAAGAGCTTGGTGGAATGGACACCTGCTGGCATTCTGAGGGCAGCATAGATCAATACTAAATGGCTGTGCATCAGAATTTCCAGAGCTTCAGGTGCCAGTCCTGCCTCCAGCAGGAACTCTCATGTGACTGGCATTGTGGCTCTGAACTTGGTGCCTTTCTAAGGCTTTTTAGGTGATTTGAGCAAACAGCTAGGGCTGAGATTCATGCTGGGACTGAACAAAACAGAAGTGATAGTCAAAATGGAGGTTGCAGAATGTTGTGGTACCCTGGGCTGGACGCTGGAACAGAATGAGTGGCTAACAGCCCATCCCTGCAGCAGCCTCTTGGTTTGAGAAGTGTGTGGTCAGGGAAGATGCGGCAAGGTTGTGGCAGCTGATGAACAACACAGGGACCTCTGACCTGTTGCCACAACTTTGTTGTAGATCTTGTTATTTCCAGATGAGATGCTTCAGAGCTTTACACAGTTGGGGTAATTTCCCAGGTTGTATATGAATTATCTTGAAACAGACTTTAGAAAGTCTTTTGTGTTTTGAATTTTGTATTTTAAAATGTTGGGGTTGGATGGTGGTCTTTACTGGGCAACCTTCTGGACAGCAGGAGCTGGAGCTCACCTGGGGCTAGGAGTGCTTGGTGGAGATGGACACTCTTCATTGTCACAAGCTGTCGATACGGTACAATGAGCTAAGTTCAGACTCTAAGAAAAGCATTAACTTCAGGCTCAGGGGTGAGAACTGGCTGAGAAACTTGCTCTTTGTTCTGGAACCAAAGAGTAAGAGAGAAGGGCCTGTCTCTGGGAAAAGTCATGGAATCTTGGAGCTGGGGAAATCAGTGCTCATAGGTCTGGTGCACTCATTTCACAGTTTGGCAGAAAAGAGGCCAGGGAGATGGGGAGGCCAGGTTCAGCTTCACACCCAGCTCTCTTCATCCCCAATTATAGGACTCTTGCTTCTATTTTGCTTTATCCCTATCCTTGCCAAAGAGATGTCTGTGTTGAGGGAAATTAGCCTCTGGATTTCAGAGTGCCCAGAATTGAAATTATGGCTTCTTGAGTCTCTCTTTGTCTTTGCTGGAAATTTCTTATTTTCTGTTAGGTAAAAGCTCTGTGAGAGGGCTTGCTTCAGTTTTACAGCTTCTAACACTTAACAAAACAAAATCATTCTGTTGAATGTATGATTTCTTTAATGTCTTCCACCCCTGAGGGCTGGTGCCCAGTCCTACCTCATTTATTGCATGTTGGTGTCCATCTCCTGCTTCTTGGGAAGAAAAGTATGGGCCACTTTCACCTTACTGGGGTGTCCAGCTGAGATGAATTGGGTGTATTGCCATGAAACTTACCCAGAGTTGGTGTCACACCCCATTCTGATGTCAGACCCTGCAGGGGTCTAAGGATCGGCCTGTCCAACCATGTACATTTTGGGTTGGTCATAGGAAAAATGGCCTGCAGAAAAATGATCATGTATAAAATCCAATATGATGGTCTCTGATGAGAAGAGGAAACATGGACACATGGGCCTGTGTCCTCACAACCTAGGGAGAAGGCAGCCTATCTCAAGCTGAGTAGAGGCCTCAGGTCCCTTGACCTCAGACTTTCACCCTTCATTTCTGCAAAAAAAAAAAAAAAAAAAAAAAAAAAGGAAAGAAAGAAATCCCCCTCATGTTTAACCCTGTCAATCTGATTATTTGTTAAGCTTCTGTGGTTTAATAAACCCCACTGGTGGCACTTTGTTATGGCAACTAGAGCTGGGACACTTCCCTAGCTAGATGCTTTCTAAGGCCCTATCATATGATATCCCGTGATTTTTTGTGTGTGTGTTTGTGTCCTCTCAGTTAATTATTAAAAATAGTTTCTGGAACTTAGGGAACTCTTAAAGGATTGGCTGGGGCTAAAGTTGGGAGTCCACCTCCCCAAGGCTCAGGGCCTGGGAAGAATGGGGAAGTAGGTGCTTTTCCAGATGTGGTGTTGGGTTTTTTCCTTCATCTCAAAGCTGTCCTGATGAGCTGGCTCTGCAAGTTAAAAAAAAATATGCTCTACATCCTAAAGCAGGCAGAGAGGGGATGCTGCCAGGTCACCCAGGCAGACCCTGCTTCCCACCCATGGATAAAGGGTCAGACCAGCCTCTGTGATTTTGTATTACCAGCCAGCTTCACTATGTAGGTGTTTCTTCAAGTCCACTCAGCAGCATGCTGGGGGCATGGTGGGCCCTGTGCTGGCCATGTGCTGGCTATGAGTTTGCATAGAGGTCAGCCCCACCATCTTTCCCCATATCCCACCCAGTGCATTTGTTGTCAGTATCCTTGCAATTGCAAATCATAGAAAATCAAACTAGCATGTACAGTGAGAAAGGGGTATATCAATTCTCATGACTAGTAAATTAATAACTAGCTGACTCCTATAACTAGAAAGTCTGGAAGGGTGCAACAAGTTGAAGACTTGATTGGATTCAAGGGTCCAAAGGACACCATCAACAACACATTAATTTATCCTCATCTCCTCCTCACCTGCTTTCCCCTTCTATGATTTTATCCTCCAGTAGACTTCCCCTGTCTTATGGCAAAGGGGCTACCAAATCAGCTCAATGAGATGATTTGGTGTAAACAGTTTGGCTCTGCTTGGATCATGTGCCAACTTATGAACATTAGTAATATTTAGAAATAATTATACTATTATCAAAATGTCAGGGAGGGTACACTGGCTGGGCCAGAGTCCAGAGTTGCCATAAGCCTTATAGAAAGAAGGAAGGAGATAACCATATGGAATGAACTCCCACATTCAAGGAAGGATTTCTGTTGAGACAGACAAAATAAACAAATGAATAAATTAAAAAAAATTGTAGTAGTGGTAGGAAGTCTTTGGTCCAATGAAACCTCATGCCGTTTTTCTTTTTAGTGTTAAGTTTTTTGAGTTCTTTACATATCCTGGAGATTATTGTTCTATCTGACATGTGTGTGGTAAAAATTGGCTCCCAAATTGTAGGTTCCCTCTTCACCTCATTGATGTTTCTTTTGCTGAGAAGAAGCTTTTTAGTTTGAGACCCTCCCATTTATCATTCCTTGTATTTCTTTCTTTCACTTTAGAAGCCTTGTTAAGAAAGCCAAGGCCTAATTGGCATGATGGAGATTTGGGCCAAGTTTTTCCTCTATTAGGTGCAGTGGCTCTGGTCTAATTCTTAGGTCCTTGATCCACTTTGAATTGAGTACTGTGCATGGTGAGGAAGAGGGGTTTATTTTCATTTTGTTGCATATAGATATCCAGTTCACCCAGCACCATTTGTTGAATAGGCAATCCTTTCTCCAAAGTATGTTTTTGGCACCTTTATCTACTATGAGATTACTGTATTTATGTGGGTTTGTCTGTGTCTTCTGTTCTGTACCATTGGTCTACATGTCTATTTTGGTGCCAATACCATGCCATTTTTGTTCCTGTATCTTTGTTGTATAGTTGAAGGTCTGGTATTGTGATTCCTCCTACTTCACTCTTGTTGCTAAGGATTGCTTTTGCTATTCTGAGTCTCTTATTTATCCAAATTAATTTCATTATTCCGTTTTCTATTACTAAAATAAATGATGATGGAATTTTAATTGGATTTGCTTTGAATCTCTGTAGCACTTTAAGTAGTATCACCATTTTGACATTATTCATTTTGCCTATCCAAGAGCATGGGAGATCTGTCCATCTTCTAAAGTCCTATTCAATTTCTTTCTTTAGTGTTTCATAGTTTTTATTTTAGAGGTCTTTCATCTCTTTTATAAAGTTGATTCCCAAGTATTTTATTTTATTTGAGGCTATTGTGAATAGGGGAGTTTTACTAATTCTCTCTCAGGGGATTCATCATTGAGATGTAGAAATAAATTTGATTTTGATACATTTAAGCAACAAATATTGAAGAAATGTTCAACATCTGTTGTAATTAGATAAATGCAAATCAAACATACTCTAAGATTTCATCACATGCCAGTCAGAATGGTAGTTATCAAAAATACAGAAAATGTTGGTGAGGATATGGGGGGAAAGGCACACTCATTCATTACAGATGGGACTTCAAATTGGTGCAACCAATCTGGAAAGCAGTATGGAGAATTTTTAGAAAACTTGGAATGGAGCCACTCTTTGACGCATCTATTTCATTGCTTGGTCTATACCCAAAGGACTTAAAAGTAGCATACTACAGGGACACAGCTACATCAATATTTATAGCAGCTCAATTCACAATAACTAAACTGTGGAAACAGTCTGGATGTCCTTCATCATTAAAATAGAATAAAATTATTCTCAGCATTAAAAGAGAATAAAATTATGACATGTGCAGATAAATGGATGAAATTAGAGAATATTATGCTAAGTGAAGTAAGCCCATCCCCCAACACCAAAGGTCGAATGTTCTCTCTCTTATAATTGGACACTGATCCATAATGAGGGTGGGGGGCATAGGATAATTGGAGGCACTTTAGTGGGGCAAAGTGGAGGCAGAGGTGGGGATGGGGCATATTTTTAGAAATGATGGTGCAATGAGATGGAAATCATTACCATAAGGAGATGTATGACTGCACATATGGTGCGATGCTATATCGTGTACAACCATAGAAATGTAAAGTTGTGCTACAATTGTGCATGATTAATTAAAATGCATTCTGCTGTCTTATATACCTAATTAAAAAGAAAACTAAGGCTTGCATGATGTGCCCCAAAGCTCAATAAAACTGGTTAGTATGATTCTAGTACCACTTCTGACCTTCTTTCATGAACCAATGCATATGATTCCTCCTTCCTGTGCTATAACAGAAATCAACATAAAAATTGATGGTAGACTATGGCCTAAACATTACTGCATCTCAGTAGAAACCCAACTGGCCAACAAAAATTTGAAAAAGAGGCTCAACATTCCTAATCATTACAGAAATGAGAATTAAACCCCAAATGAGACACCATCACATACCTATTAGAATGTATATTTTTAAATGGACAAAAGAAGCAGGCTTGGTGGCACATGCCTTTAATCCCAGTAATTCAGAAGGCTGAGGCAAAAGGATTACAAATTCAAGGTAAACCTCAGCAACTTAGTGAGACCTGGTCTCGGAATAAAAAAATAGAAAGGGTTACAGATGTATCACAGGGGTAAAGTACCCCTGGGTTCAACTCCCAGTAAATATAAAAGAAAAAGAAAGAAAGACAAAAGAATATTGAGGTCTGGTCAGGATGTGGAGAAATTGGAATTCGTGTACAATGTTTGAGGGAATGTAAATTAACACAACCATTATGAAAATCAGTATGAGAAGTTTCTTTAAAAATTACAAATAGAGCTCAGATGTTAGAGTGCTTTCCTTGCATGCACAAGGCTCTGGGTTTGATCCCTAGCACAAAAACAAAACAAAACAAAAAACAAAGAACAAAACAAAACAAAACAAAAAAAACCCCAACTTCCCTATGGTACAGCAATCTCTCTACTTGGTATATATCCAAAGAAATGGCATCAGTGTGTTAAGAGACATCTGTACCCCATGTTCATTTCAACACTATTCTCATAACCAAGATATGGAAAAAGCAGTCTTGGATGAATGGACACCGAAAATATGGTTTAGAAACATAAGGGAACACTACTCAGTCTTTAAACAAATAAGGAACTCCTGTCATTTGTGTTAAATGAATGAGCCCAAATAACATTTTACTAGGTGATATAAGGCAAGCACAGGGAAAATATCCCATGAACTCAGCTACATGTGGGATCTAGAAAAGTTGAACTCATAGAACTTAAAAAAAAAAAAAGCATACTACAGGGTCACAGCAACATCAATGTTTACAACAGCACAATTCACAATAACTAAACTGTGGAACAAACCTAGATGCTCTTCAGAAAAGAATGGATAAAAAATATGGCAAATATACCCAATTGAATATTACTCAGCAATAAAAGCGATTAAAATTATGGCATTTGCAGATAAATGTGTGGAATTGGAGAAGATAATGCTAAGAGAAGTGAGCCAATCCCCCCCCCAAAAAAAAATGGTGAATGTTTTCTCTGATATAAGGAGGCTGACTCATAGTTGCATAGGGAGGGGAGCATGGGAGGAAGAGACAAACTTTAGATAAGGCAGAGGAGTGGGACAGGAAGGCAGTGGGCAGAAGGTTAGTAATGATGGTGGAATGTGGTGGACATCATTATCTAATGTGTATATATGAAGTCATGATTTGGTGTGAACATAGTATATATAGAATCAGAGGTATAAAAATTGTGCTTTATATGTCTAATATGAATTGTAATGCACTTTGCTATAATTTATTTTTAAAAATTAAAAAAGAACGAAAAAAATAGAGATCAGAATAATGACTGCCAGGGCCCAGGAGTGGCTGGTCTTGGACTGGGGAGATGCTAGTCACAGGAGATAAAATTATACTTAGATGGGAAGGAGACAATTAAGGGATCTACTGTGCAATATAATGAATAACGTTAATAACAACATACAAAAGAATGACTACAGTTGGCAATGTTATATACACTTGAAAATGACTCAGAGACTCAATTATAAGGGTTCTCATCACAAATAATTATATGAAAGAATGTATCTGTTCAATAGCTTGTCTCAGCCATTCTTCAGTGAATATGTTTCAAGATATGGTGTGTGCCATAATCATGTACAAGTTATCATCATCATCATCATCATCATCATCATCATCATCATCATCAGAGATTAATCCCAGGGTTGCTTAACCATTGAGTCACATCCCAAACATATTTTATGTTTTATTTTCAGACAGAATTGTGTTATAAAGCCCACCCTGTTAATGAGGAAAACTGGGAAGTTATTTAGTTGTGTAGATTGCTACCTCCTTCCCCAAACAGGAACTCCGTTAAAAGAAAGAGAAAGAAACAGAGATAGGATGAGCAGTGAGCACTGGGCCTGAGAGTGAATAACCATCACCAAACTTCTCCCCATGCCATCTCTCCAGGAACCATTGCTCTATTTCTATGCTTTTCTGAATATAACTTGGTTTCAATGCCAAATCAGAGCATTATTATCATTAAATAATTTCTTAGAAAGTCTTTATGGGAGTATAATTGACATACCATAAACTGCACTTAAAGTACATGTCCTCATATATCTGAAACCATTATCACAAACATGGTAATGAAACAGTCCAGTCCAAAAGTTTCCTCCTGCCTCTTTACAACCCCTCCTGCGAACACATCCCCTCCTCCATTCCTGTATACAGGCAGCCAGGGATCTGCTTTCTGTCAGTACAGATCATTTTGCATTTTCTAGTATAAATGTAATTGTAAATATATGCCTTTCACCTCCTCTAGCTTCTTTCACTCAGCAATTCTTTTGAGATTCATCATTATTGTTTGTATCAAAACACTAATTTTTTTCCTTTAAAAAATAGAAAACAGGGCTGAGTTGTGGCTCAGCAGTGGAGCACTTACTTACTACGTGTGAGGCTCTGGGTTCAATCCTCAGCACCACATAAAAATAAATAAGTAAAATAAATGTATTGTGTCCAACTATACTGAAAAAGTAAATATTAAAAAAAGGAAACAGCCCTTATTGAAATATTATTTACCTTCCATAAAATTCATCTAATTTAAGTGAATGATCCAATGGTTTTCATTATATGTACAGAGCTATGCATACATCACCAATGTTCTAATTTTAGAACATTTCCATCATTTGCAAAGACAACTGATACCTCTTTGAAATCATACATTTCCATCCTGATCCCTAGGCAACCACTTCTGTACTGTCTGTACAGGTTTGCCTATTCTTAACTTTTAATATAGTTGAATGATACAAAATGTGTATGTACATAAAATATATAATACATATAACACTATACATTCAACACAATATAAAACATATTTTATGTAGTTGAATGATATACAATACAATATTTCTTGAATGCTTCATTTTTTTGGTGACTGAACAGTATTCCATTATGTGGGTATACCAAATTTATCCATTGATAAAAATTTTGGTTACTTTCACACTTGGGCTATTATAAATAAGGCCACTCTAGATATTTAAATACAAATTTTTGTGTAGACATATTTTTCATTTCTCTCAGATATATACCTGGGAATAAAATTGCTGGGCCACAGTGTAACTCCTTGCTTGATATTCCAAGAAACAGCCAAACTATTTTTCAAAGTAGCAGAACCATTTTGTATTCCCTCCAGCAAAGTGTAGCACTCCAATTTCTCTGTCTTCTTGTTAGCACATGCTGTTGTCTGTCTTTTCTATTATAGCCATCCCAGTGAGTCTGTAGTTGTATCTCCTCATACTACTTATTTAAATGTGTATTTTCCTAATGATCAATAATGAGTATCTTTCTGCTTATAGGCCATTCAAATATCTTTGAAGAAATGTCTGTTTAAATCTTTTGTTTCTTTTAAATTGGGCTATTTTGTTTTCCAATGATTGAGTTGTAAGAGAAACTGTGATAATAAGCATTTAGTGTTTTAAGCTACTAAGGATCAGGGAATTTATTACTGAAACTAATTATTTTTATTAATGAACTTACTATATTTATAGATGTGGATAACAAATACATACACATATAGAGGGTGAAGGGTAGTTGGCAGCAAGGACCTGGCTCAGGGATGTGCCCTACCTTCATTCTCCAGATAAGACTCTGCAGGAACCCCATGAGACTCCTCTTCTGGGCTATCATCCAGTTCAGTGGTCCCTTACTCAAGCAGCAAATAGTGAGAAGAGTAAAACGACTTTTTTCCTGAGAGGTCTGCAAGGGAGTCTTGGAGGGATGGAGGGAGCTGTATCCTATATCACCCCCTGCGGGAACCAGAGGGGCTGAGCCTCCAGGGTTCAATAGCCTCAGTGTCCCAGACATTGCAGGGGTTGTCAGGGACCACAGAGCTCCCTGCTGGGAGGCTTTGGTGGTGATCCTGGCCTGGCTCTGAGGACTGGCTTAGCCTGGAACCCCCACAGCCCAGGTGGGCAGGATGGAAACTGAGAGGCCTGCAGGCAGCTGGCACCTTGAGCTGAGGTGATCACCTGGAGCTGGGGCTGCTGTCCCACTCTTCTGCTGGGCCCTACAGGAAAGAGGAGGGGTGGGGCTGCAGGTCAGGACACAAGAGGGTCTCAGACACTTGACTGAACCATGTAAGGGGTCATCTAGGCCACCCTGCCCCCACTCCAAGGTTTGCCTTAGCCTGGAGAAAGAAAAGATACTCTGAGCTCCATAAAGACCCAGATCCCACCTCCCAGTGTCAGTGCTGCCTGTGACAGGGGAGAAAAAGAAGAAGACCAATGTTGGATAGTAATGGAGGAACTGCGTTCCCTCAGCTCCTAGTGCCTCAGGTGAGGATAGGGACAACTGGGGCACCCACAAGAACCTCAGTTTTTGTAGAACTGAATTTTCCTTCTCCCTAAAGAGAGATGCAAAACTTTACACCATAACACAGTGTATACTTATAAGTACATTTATGAAATTAAACCAACAGCTTTCTGGATAATATTTACCCTTAGTGTGATGGCCTCATCTGTCCTTCCCACCCCATCCCCATGTGTTCTGCTCTACTCTAGAGGCAAAGCAGGTGAAGCTCTGTGGGCATGTGTGAGGGGTCACCAGAGTTCTTCCAGGGTGAGTCCCAAACTGCAGCTGCTCTGGGTCTCTTCTCCTATGGCCCTGGGCTCTGGGAAGCAGAGACAATGCCCTATTCACTCTCTATCCTGATGGCTCCTGGAAGAAACTTGGAATTCTTAGAATATGCAAATCTTGGAGAAGATCCTGGGGGCAAAGTCTGGTTTATGGGGAGTAAGGTTCAGCTCACAAGCATCCAGCCAGCTATGGTAATTGACCTGTGGGGACTTCTCAGTTCACAAATTGGGGTTAGGGGCTGTGGGTCCTGGCCCCTAGACTATGTTCCTTCCTTACTTTGACCCTTCCAGTCTCAGCTCCCAGGGCTGCCTTTTGCTCTAGTTAAAATCACTTGTACATTTAATTCATTTCTGGTTCATGGCCCTGGGCCCTGCAGACCTGAGTTTTTGGTATTAAGTCTTAGATTCTAAAGAGCTGGCACAGAGACACAACACAGAATCTCAGACTCAGGGTCTAGCCAGTCATGGGCATGAGTGTGAATGAACAGAGAAGAGGCCCACTTCTCACTCCCCATTGCCCACTGGTGGAATAAGGGGCTTTGGTGCCAGCCAGACCTGAGTGTGTTTCTGCCTTTGCCATCACAAGCTGTGATTTGGGGTATGCTCCTTTGACACTATATACACTTTCCTTATTTTTTTTTTTAGTTGTAGATAGACACAATATCTTTATTTATTTATCTTTATGTGGAACTTAGGATCAAACTGAGGGCCTCACATGTGCTAGGCAAGTGCTCTACTACTGAGCCAAAATCCCAGTCCATGTTTCCTTATTTCTAAAATGGGGCTGACACTGCCTATTTTGTAGGGTTAGTGTGAGGAATAGGAAAAAATATATCTAATGTACAATTCTTTTGAATTGATATGAACTAAAAAATGGCACATGCTATGATTATTGTTAATAGTAATCACAATGATTCTAACTGGTGGGTCTCAAAACAACTCTGGATAACTCTCTGTGATAGCTTTGGAGGGGATTTGGTTGCCATTTTTTGCATCATCCCAAGCAAAAAGAAAACTTTCATAAAAACTTCGGGGAGGAAGCAGACTATGTTTGTGAACAGGTTGAATAATAAAAGGAGAGGAAAAACACACATGAAACCAAGCAGAGAACACAAGCCCATGCCAAGCATTTCCTTTGGTTACAAGTAATAGCTGCATTCTTGGAAAATAAACAGAAAGACTCTGGTTCCAGCCAAAGCCCCCTGGTATGCTGGAAGGATATAATCCTGGCCTCTGAGCCACTCCCAGTCTATGCACCAGAATAAATACAGTATGTTGGGACAAAAAGATAAGAGGAATGGGAAAGGTGGGGGGAAAATTTATGTGAGTGATGGGAAGCCCTGTTCTTCCCCTCAGAGGCAATCACAGAAAATAATTTAGGAAATCATTTGGGGGGGGCTTAGCATTTAAAACCTAGTAGTCATTTTTGTTTAAAAATTGAATATGTGAAAATTTTCAGAATAAAAATGGAGTTTTTTTTTCAAGCCCTAACAATAAGAATATAACCATGCCAGGCAGTTATAAAGAAGGGGTCTCATACATGTGTGATGGTCACAAGAACTATTATTCAGAAAAGACTGTGCCAGAACCCAAACCTCAGACAAAGGCCACCACAACCTTACACAGAAAATTGTGTAAACTCTGTTTACCTTGGACTGACACCACCCTTTCATTGATACTTGCATCTAAATATTATTGTTCAAAATATCTTATTTATTAAAAAAAAAACAAAACTTCCTCTTGCCTCAATCTCTTTGAATACACCCATAGTTTCCCCTGGAATAGGTCTGCTTTTCTTCAGTAAACTTTATTAATCTTTAGAGAATCTCTGATTGTTATTTAGGTTCACAAGTGAAAAACCTTCGTGAGCAAACATAACATAGGATTTTAGTTATCTGGATCAGAAAACACATATTTGGTGAATTACAGATTTTGAAAACAAAATTATGACATGTTTGCCAATTTTACTCTAAATTTGGCATTTCTCTTCATGTTCGCTAGATGGTGGAATGGGACCACAGCAGGTCCCCCAGTTCAGTTTCAGCTCTTCTCACACAGGTTTAAAATGAGGAAATTTGGTTCCATCCAAGATTTTTCTTTTCCTTCCAGAAAGAAATGTCAAGAATTTATGCACAATTTTCCAAGGACCCTCTATAACACACAGAAGTTTTCCATTTCCATGACTGAAGGTCTGAACCTAAAGCATTTCTTATTTTGGAGAAAGGAACATTATGAGAGAAAATTGACACTAAGCCAGGTGCTATTCTGTGAACTTCATTTATTTATTCTGCACAGGGGACTCTAAAGTGTCACTTCTGTTTTGATTAAAAAGTGCCATCATTTTGTTGTCTGGACATTCTCTAGGCATATGTATTTCAGATGTAACTACCAGGCTCAAATGAAGGATCAGCCTGGGAGAGTAAATCTAGTGACACTAGAAAGAGACCTCTTTGGAGGTGCTCAACTTTTCATTCCTGGCAGTGAGAACTAATGTGATAGAGTTCTATATTTCTTGAGCAAACAGGCAGATAACTTCTGGATAATTGACTTAACACACAGCCTGATCCAGAAACAAAGAGCCAGAGCTGTGGTAGCCAGTGATCACAAAAGCCATTGGCCAAGGCCTCCTTTCTTCCAATCTGGTTATCTGGCTTCCAAGTAACACAGCAGTAGGAGGGACACTGAATCAGCATCTGCCAGGTTCCTCACCTGGATGTAAGCCTCACTGACTCCTAACAGTCATGCTTTGATGTAGGGTGCACAAGGCAATTGCACTGAGTCACTGAGGTTATTTATCCAGGCCTTATCTCTGCACCAACATTCTGTTAAGGAAAGTGGAGAGTAATACAGAAATATAAACCTTAGTGCTTTGCCTCTATAGAGTTTGTGATAAAAAAGAACTTCCATTGCTGAATTTACCCAAACTGGTTCCAGAGAAGAAAACTAGTTTTTTCAGCATGAGTATTCAGACTTTGCAGCCGGTTCCTGATCAGTCAGGATTAAATGGGATTCAAATGCCTTCCTGTTATGCATTGAATTCAATAGAGAAAAGTCTTTCCAAATTGGAGAGAATTAAATTCATTCTGGCTGAAAGCTATAAGGACAGTCTCTGAAAGTGCCACCTCCTTACTGCGCCCCGCCCCCAGTGATTTACCCAAACGATGAATTATTTGAGCACACACAACGGGGATAAAATTGATTTTTGTATCAGAAGAGAATCTCCCTTAGGTTTTTCACTCATAAATTCATCCATTCAGGTTTAACTACTTCCTATTCCAAAACCAGCTTAAACTTGGACTTCATGATCCTCTACAGACTATAAATCAAATCAGGGCATTTCTCTGTTCAAACCTAAAACTTTTTAATGATTCACTATTTTGCTAAAGCCAAGTTCTCAAGAAAAAAAAAACCTATAGAATCTTTTTTTTTGAGAGAGAAAGAGAGAGAGAGAGAGAGAGAGAGAGAGAGAGAGAGTTGTTTGTATGTGGTGCTGAGGATCAAACCTGGGACACACGCATGCCAGGCGAGTGCGCTACTGCTTGAACCACATCCCCAGCCCCCCTATAGAATCTTATACAGCCCCATTTCTCATTATTTATCTCTCTAATGTCATCTGATTTCTTCTTTTTCTTTTTTCTTTTTCCAAGCATTGTTTCTGCCCTTTGCAGCACTCAAATCACTCCCACTTTCTTTCTGTGTTTTTTTTTTCCTATCATGTCTCAACAAATATAACTTTCAGATCAAATGCTGGTTTTGTATGGTCCACAGCTGAAAATAGTATTTGCATTTTAAGTGGTTGAAAAATTCAGAACATGAATACTATTTTGTGACACATAAAAAGTAAATGAAATTTAAATTTTATTGATCATAAACAAAGTTTTATGGGAACAGCCATGGACACTGTTTCCCTGTTGTTTGTGACTGATTTTGTGCTACCAGGACACAGTTGAGTAATCATGATGAAACCATGTGATGCATAAGCCTGAAGGATTTACCAGCCCTCCCTGGCAAGGTGGTGCACACCTGTAATCCCAGCAGCTTGGAAGTCTGAGGCAGGAGGATTGCCAATTCAGAACTAGCCTCAGCAACTTAATAAGGTTTTAAGCAACTCTGTGAGACCCTGTGTCTAGATAAAATAAAAAGGGGGGGGCTGGGGATGTGGCTTAGTAGTTAAGTGCCACTGAGTTTAATTACTGGGCATACACACACACACACACACACACACACACACACAGAGGCACACACACACAAACAAAAATGTATTAATGATCTGGCCCTTTTCAGAAAAATTTTTTGATCCCTGAGTAAGGTCAGTATTATATCACTGTCTTTCACATCTCTCCAATTCTACACACCCTTGAAAATTCACTTCTAATAATCCTCTTCCAAAAGTTACATCTTTAACAGATTCAGCCAAAATCAATACCACAGCCTTGATTTATTTCCCAACCTAGAATTACTATTAAATCAATTCACTGAATGCCTACTGCCTTTCTGCAATAATCCCATGCATAATAATTGGTACTTAGGATAGAAGTACTATTGTGAATTGTGCTAAAAGTACTAGCACAATTCACAATAACTAAACTGTGGAACCAACCTAGATGCCCTTCAGTAGATGAATAGACAAAAAAATGTGTCTTATACACAATTGAATATTACTCAGCAATAAGAGAGAATAAAATCTTGGCATTTGAGGTAAATTAATGGAGTTGGAGAAGATAATACTAAGTGACGTAATCCAATTCCCAAAAAACAAATGCCAAATGTTTTCTTTGATATAAGGTGACTGACTCATAGTGGGGTTGGGGTGGGGGAGCACGGAAGGAATAGACAAACTCTGAGGCAGAGTAGTGGGATGGGAAGAGAAGAGGCAGGGGGTTAGAATTGATGGTGGAATGTGATGGACATCATTATCCAAAGTACATGTATGAAAATACGAATTGGTGTGAACATACTTTCTATACAATCAGAGGTATAAAAATTGTGCTCTATATGTGTAATATAATTGTAATGTATTCTGCAGTAATTTATTTAAAAAATCAGAAAAAAAAGAAGTAGCAGAATAATGACTGCCAGGGGCCCAGGGGTGGTTGGGCTGTGGACTGGTAAGGTGCTGGTCACAGGAGACCAAATTACACTTAGATGAGAGGGTTGAGTTTAAAGGGTGTACTATCCAATATAATAACTACAGTTAATAACATACAACAGAATGACTACAGTTGGTAATGTTATATACACTTGAAAATGAATCAGAGAGTTGATTTTAAGGGTTCTCATCACAAAAAAGTAATGAAAGAGTGTATATGTTCAATAGCTTGACTCAGCCATTCTTCAGTGAATATGTTTCAAGATATGTTGTATGCCATAATCATGTTCAATTTATCATCATAATCATCATTGTCATCATCATCAGGGATTGATCCCAGGGTTGCTTAACCATTGAGTCACATCCCCAACATACTTTATTTTTTATTTTTATCTGAATTCTGTCATAATGCCCACCCTGTTAATGAGGGAAGCTGGGAGATTATTTAGTTATGTAGATTGCTACCTCCTTCCCCAAACTAGAACTCTGTTAACAGAAAGAAATAAATAGAGATAGGATGAGCAACATGCATTGCCTGGTTCAATTTGCACTGGGCCTGAGAGTTGATAACCATCACCAAACTTCTCCCCATGCCATCTCCCCAGGAACCATATTATATTGTCTCTGTATTAGCCTGATTTCTCTGACTCTAATAAATTACCCAAAAATGGGTACTTTATTAAGAGATGAGGTTTATTTAGATCAGAGTCCAACATTTGGCAGCACCTGTGACTGAACTTCAGTGAGAGTGCTCACAAAACGGTGAATGGCATCATGGTGGGAGGACATGAAAGGGGTCCAGACTTCATGGCAGAAACTGGGGAGGATGGGTCTTGTTCTTTTTAGAACAAGCCTCTCTCACAGGAACTAATGGGGGCCATTAAGAATTTCATTACTCTCTTCCAAGGGCCTCATCCCCAGTGGCACAATTACTTCCCTCTAGGCCCCACCTCTTACAGGTGCTACCAGCTCAACAGTGCCACACCCAGGACCAAGACTCCAGCCTATGAACCTTTGAGGGACAAACCACATCTCATCCTCACCAGTTACAACAAAGCCACCATTGTAAGAGTAGGATTTCCCAGTCTATAGGTTTGTATGTGAGGGCAGGGGAGGGTTGCTCTCAGAGGGCACTGGAAGCAGCCAGAGCCCCCATTCTGGAACCTCTCTGATGTCACACTTGTAGTCATGGTACTCTGGGTGCCAAGCCAGGAGAAGGAGGGGTTGGCTCTCATTTGTTTGAGAGCAGGCTCAGCATGAGTATTTCAAAAGCTTTCTGGTCCCCACCCAGACCCCCAGCCAGATCCTGGCTTTTCTCAAGCCTTTGGACTTGTTGGACTATGGCAGCACTGGTCTCTCTAAGCCTAGTGTTCTTCACATTTCCGTGAGTCTCCATGCCAGCACTTGGGTTTCTCTCCAAGAGACAGATGGGAAATAGACTGAGAGAGTGCAGAGGCAGGGAAGTGGAGGGAGGCCAGGAGGGGAAGAAGGATATTTAGTGAGAAGCACAGAGATGTGGGGAGCCTCTCTGGGAACTATGGGAGGCTGGTAATCGTGGTGACATTTGGTGGAGGGAATGGGGTCTATCTCTACCCTGGATATTCAGATCTGCCCTTAATGTGGGTAAGTCTGATCTCAGGTGAGCTAGGCCTCATGGGGGCTCTGGGTTGCCCCAGAGTAGAACAGAGTCTGGCCCTGATTTCAAATGCTGAGCACTGGCCCAAGATGGAGTGTGGGCTTTCCCATGGCCACAGGGCTTCTCTGCCTCCTCACTATGTACAGCCTCATTTGTATGAATGCTTCAGACTCAGGCATCCTACACAGAAGTAAGGCCTCAGACCTGTGGGAGAGGAAGGTGGCACCACAAGGGCTGGTGCCTACAGGGGTCATTTCTAAAGGGCTGAGGTCCCCTGTGGCCTCATGATCCCTTCTTACTCTGTCATCATTATTTGGGCCCTGGCACTTCATTTCCCAAGCCACTGAATTGTGAAAAAACAGAATCCTGGAGGCTTCCCAGTTGCTTTAGAAGAGAGGCCTGAGCAGACTTGCACAAGAGGCCAATAGGCTCTTCCAAAACCACGCAGTTCACTCTTCTTCCTTCCCATTTCACACATGACTCCAAGCACTGGTCACTATTCCAAAGCGGGGAGCTTTTTGGCTGGAAAGATCTCTTGTGGCTGGAAAGTCCTTCTCTGACTGCCCATACATTTGAGTGGTCAGTTTGCTCAACAGGGACCAGGATTCCCCTTCCCACCTCTTCCCCATCTTTTTGTTGCCCAGTGAGACTATGGGTTGCCCTGAGCAGCAGAGTGATAAAAGGGCCTCTTCAACTGCCCAAACCTCTTCCCCTGCCAGGCGCCTTCGAGCAGGACCCTGAGGCTCCCTACATGGCACAAGTGAATGGCAGGTTATACAAAATGCCATGGTGACCCACCTGTTCTTTTCACTGCCTGCACCGAACCATCCACTGCAAAAAATATGACATCTGTGTGGAGGTGAGTGCTCCTCCTTTCTGTCCACTCACCAACCTATCTCTGGGCACCTGGCCAGGACCAAGAACCTCACATCATGAGTAGGCCAGGGGGGGGTATCAGACCATGTTCCCAGAGTGCTTCAAGTGGCTCTCAGCTACTGTTGGGCACTTATATATGTCATCACCTCTGTGTGTGCACCTGTCCAGGGAGGCTGGCATTGTGTGCACAGGTGTTGATATGCAAAGGTCTTCACAACTGTGATGAGCCTGTGGAGTCAGTGGGAGGAAAATCAGTGATTGTCCCCTCCCCTGGCTTGTTGATAGTAGATCCCCAGCCCTTTTGGCTGACTGCTACCATGTCCTGGGGATCTTTGCCTGTCTTGGTCTGGATGTCCCAGTTGGAGGGTTTCCTGGATTCTGAGAGCCTTTCTCTGATGTGCACACCCTACTCGGGTTCACAAGTGCAGATGGCAGGTTGGTGAAGGGTGTTTTTTCATCCTCATCCAATGTCTGAAAAAACGGAGGCTCAGAGATGTTCTATCGTGCTCCAAGTGATACCAGGCAGGTCTTTTCTCTAAAGACCTCACTCAGGACAGGTGAACTGAGGAGCTATTGGGCTCACGGTTCTCTAACCATGGAAATGCCAGGTTCTCCTTGAGACTGGAACCTGTGTGTAGGGCCAAGAGAAGGCAGCCTAGAGGACTGAATTGTGGGATGCTTCAGGATTAGGGGGTGATGGAGGCCAATCTGAAAAGATCTGCAGTCCTACTTCTTCTTCTCTTAGAGTTCAACCACTCTTTCAGGTGGGTGAATAACTGTGTGGGGCACCGAAACATCTTCTTCTTCCTGCTACTCTTACTGTGCCTGTGCCTCTACCTGGGTGCCATGCTGACTACCTGCAAGGTTTTCATCATGCACAGGAGGCACATGGCATTCCTGGACTATACTATGAAGTATCCACACAGTCCGAATGGCCCACCCTAAGAAGAGCTGCTTCTGGTGGGGAGGGAGGGGCAAACAGCCAAGAAGGGACAGAGAATACCAAGGGAAGGGCTAGAGGGAGAAGTCACTTGGGAGGACATGTGAAGGAGATGTGGAAGTCCAGTGGGGTCAGTGACATGGGCTGGGTTGGATGCCTGTGGAGTTAAGAATCTAGGGGGGCTACAGAATAGGGTAATGAAATTTGAAAAGGGACATGTAGGCAGACAGTTTGATGGAGTAAGGTTTCACTTGGGTGTACTGGACTACCTGTCCAGTTCAGGAAGGGAGAGTGTTTGGGCAGTGCTAGCTGGGGTGGGAGGAGTGAGGGAGGTGTTTGGTAGAAAAGCAGGGCCAGGGAAGAGCTATTTAATGGTTTCACTTTTTAATCTGTGCACAGCATCCTAGTGGCTGTACCTGCTGGGGCCCTCCTACTACCCCTCATCCTGTAGTTGTTCATCAAGGGAGTGTTTGTGGGCACTGCCAGGTGACCCTAAAAGGAACAGGTAATTGGTCTGTGTGTGTGTGTCCCTGACTGTGTGGAGGCATCTTGCACCTCTGCAATTAGGCACTTTGCTTTCTCCACTGCCCTTTGCCCTGATGTTGCTTCATGAGTCCTTCCAGACACACCTCTGAAGATGCAACTCAGATATCTCTATACCCTGGAGCTTGGTGGCCATTCTCCCTCCTGGGTGCATTGCATTGAAGCCTACTGTGTGCTAGGTGGCAGTTATTTGAGGGATGGGTGTAGAGATGAGTAATTATGTCATGCACTTTTGTTGATCAGTAACCGGCAATCAGAATAACACCGGGAGACACCCAGGAACACTATGAAAAGAGGGGTCAGTCCTGAGTGGTGTAACAGGCTGGAAGAGACTGGGAGTTTGACGAAGCCAATGCTGTAGAGTAAACATGCCACACTCTGTGTCCTGAATGCTTTTGGAGAGGAGACAGGAGGGCATTTACTGTGAGAGGTACAATTTTTCAGAAAGGCCCAGAAAACTGAAAGTAGGGTATTAACAGAATGATGAAGAAACGGATCTAGTTCAAGCACAAGGTGGCATGACATTGACCCCAAGGGGGTCAAGATTAAAAAGACCCAGAACCTCAAGTGTGGAATGTAGTTTTCAAGTAGTGGAAACCTGGGAGCCATGGTAAAATTTTGTAAAAATGTCAATTATTGAGGGTAATTACAAACAGTAAAATTCACCCATTTTAATCTATAGTTAGGGATTTTGACTAATGTCATCATGTACTCTCCACCAAGATCAAGGTTAACCAGTTTCATTACCCCAGAAAATTCTTTAATCTCTTGTTGTCACATTCTCTCCCCAAGTCCTTGTGGTGTTTCTCTTTCCAGAATCATGCATAAATAGTGTTGTGGGCTTTATAATGTGGCTTCATTCACTAATCACAACACATTTGAGATTCATCTATGTAGTTGCTCATATCAGTAGTTTATTTTCTTTTGTTTCTGTGTAGTATTGTGTTTCCCTACAGATTATTTATACATTTACAAACTGAAGGAATTTTTACTTTGCATCTAGTTTTTGGCAGTGTTTTTGTGGTCTATTTTCTTTTGTTTTTGTACAAACGATTGAATCCAGATGTGCTTAACCACTGAGCCACATTCCCAGACCCCTCCACCCCCCACCATGCCCCGTACTCTTATGTTTCCTTTTTGAAAAATTTTTAAAATTCTGAGAAAGGGTCTTACTATGTTGCTTAAGGTCTTGTTAAGTTACTAAGTTTCTGAGGCTTTGAACTTGCCACCATCTTGCCTTTGCCTCCCAAGCCACTGAAAGTACAGGCACAGGCCCCTGTGCCCAGCCAGTTTTGGGCAGATACAAATAAAGCTGCTACAATATCTATTGGTGCACAGACATGCGGACATAAGTTTATATTTCTGTTAGATAAATTGTTAAGGGTGGCATTGCTGAGTCATAAGGTCAACATATGTGGGACTTTCTGGGAAAAACAACTGTACCATTTCTACTTTCTACCAGCATTGAATGAGAATTCCAGTATCTCCACAACCTCACTAGCTTTTGACACTGTCATTTGTTACTATTCTTTCTTGTTTTCAAATTGTAGCCTGTCCAATAAATGAGTAATGGTACCTCACTAGGGCTCCAGTCTGTATTTTCCTAATGACTAATGATGTTCAGCATATTTTCATGTTGTTTTCTTATTGGGTTTCAGGAGTTCTGTATACTGAAATCAGATCTATGTTTTGCAAACCTTTTCTTGCAATTTATGGCTTGTAATTTCATTTTCTTCATAGCATCTTCCAAAGAGCAGGAGTCCTTAGTGTTGCTGTTTTTCCAGCACTGGGGATGGAGACTGGGTGCTGGACCACTGTGATTCTTCAACAGCATTTTTTGTTGTTCCTTTTTAATGGAACCTCATGTCCTTTGTGAGGAACATTTTCATTGCTTTCTTCCCCATCTGTGTGTCTTTATTGCTTTTTCTTTGAGCTTTGACAAGGAATGATGAGTGGGCATCTCTGCCATGGGATTCCTTTAGTATGGAAATCACTTGAATAAAGGCTCTTTCAGGAAGACTGGTGGGCAGCATCAGTGAGGGAGGAGAAGCTGAAGACCCCAAGACAGCTGAACAGACAGAGGAGCCTGTCTGCTCATCACCTCCCATCCTTTTAGTCACTAGCCCACCACTGCCATATGTGGTTCCCTCCCACCTGTGACTCCTGTGCTTGACCTTTATTCCTTAGCCCTGTTGTCTGCCTTTCTTCTCCTATCTCCAGCTTCTAGTATCACCATTGAATTTTCCTGGCAGATTTTACCCTTCCCCCATCCTGTGTTTCTTCCAGCCCCAGGTTAGGCCATACGCCATTGCCCTTCCTCATCTGCTCAGAGTGAGGCCCTCCAAGTCCAGGGTCCCCAAGGCTCAAGGAACCTAAATGCACTCTGGGATTCTTCAGACAGGGCTTCTTTCCATTACCTGCAGCACCCATTTCAGGCATTCATCCCATGCTCCAACTTTTACTCCCACCATACTCCATTCCCTGACTGCAACTCCTTCTGGAGTCACTTGTTTGGTGGTTGGTGGCAAAGACTCTGGAAAAGAGCACATAAGTTCAAATCCCAGCTGTAGAACTGACCATCAGGGATACCTTGGGTATGCTACTTAGCCCCTAGTCACTCAATTTTCCTAGCTGTAAATCAGGAAATTATGGATTAATTCATGAGCTGTGAGCTGGGTTGCCTACATGGTTCCCATGATACCCTCTCTCTGCTCTACCCTGGGCACTCTCCATGTTGCTCAGGGCCTTGTGTTGCAGCTGCCCTCAGCACTGAAAGGAGGCTGGCCATGCTGTATGCAGGGTGCTTTCCATCCCCAGTGCAGTGACTGGGTTTTATTTTTTTGCTACTATGTAATGAACCCTGGGGCACTTTACCATTGAGCTACATCCCCAGTCCCTGCTACTTTTTATTATAAATCAGGGTGTTGCTAATTTGCTGAGGCTGGTCTCAAACCTGCCTCAGTGTCCCAAGTCACTGGGATTACAGGTGTGTGCCACCATGCCTGGTTGGACAGAAGCATTTTTGAGGCCCTGAAATATTTCTGATGGGGGTGCATCCTAGTGGTAGAGTGTGTGCTTAGCATGTGCAAGGCCCTGAATTCTTCAATCCCCAGCACAGATTGAGAAGACCTCTGTATCAATGAGTGAAGCTACATACATAAGAATCAACATTTGGGAATAGAAAAAAAGAGAGAAAGAAACAGAGAGAGGCCTGGTGCCCTGATCCCCCAGGATAAGGGGAAGAAGAAGAGGCAGCAGGAAGTTGGTCAGAAGATGGGGCAAGAAGATGATGCCACTGGATTTTGGTCCTGTGGAGTGTGAGGGTGTTTGACACACACAATTGGAACAGGAGTCCCAGGAGTGGAGCCAGCGGGAGAGGCTTGTCTGGGTGCCTCAGAGCTGTTGGATTCCAGTTGTGTGTGATAGGGTTCCATGTGGGGAGAGGAAGGTATTCAAATTTACTGCTCAGTCCTTAGAAATTTATTAATTATCATTCCTTAAGCATTTTGGTCTTAGGACTTTATGTTTAGGTTAGTTGCTATGATGGTATGAAGGTTAGTATGTCTTGGTTACTTTGGAAGATTGCTGTACTGAAGGGGAATATTACCAGGCGATTGGATCACGGTGTTTGGTAATAGCTAGGTATTTAGGAGCCCTATAGACAGCCTCAAAACAATCACCTATTTGCATTTAGACAATTACATGTAATTGGGATGAAAGTTGAGGGGAAGTTTGAAGGAAGGTGCTCTTAAGAAAAACAGTGTGAGAGAGAGATAGATAGAATAGAGGAGAACGGAAAGAACAATAAAACTTGAAAAGGGAAAAAAAGAAGGAAAGAAAAGGGGAGAAAAACTAATAAAATAGAAATTTTAAAAGAAATGAAGTCTTAGAGATTCATTTTTTTCTCTTCCAGTAGGCGGAGCTGTGCCCTCTGAGCAGTGCTTCTGCCCTCTGTGCCGGCAGCAATCCCTGAAAGGCAGCTCCTGGGATTCTCTCAATCCTGTTAGTACAGAGCCATTTCTCTTCACCAGCCCCTACCCCCATTCCTCCTGCCAGTCAGCCCAGCCCGCTCACCGGAGGTGCTTTCTAAGGATCTGGTTACACTTGCAGCCCCACTGAATGCCCTATTTCCCGAACAACTGAGCACTCTCTCTGTCACTCATACAAGCTCCAGTGCTGTGGAGCGGTGATCTGGGAACTGACAGTTTAATTTTTCCGGACCCCTTTGGTGGGCACGCCCCCGGGAACTGGTGGCTAAGACCTTGGGTGTTGCCACTGGTGGTAAGGGGAGTTGGGGATCGAGAATCCCCTCTGCTTTTCTTGGCCCCTACAGACACGTCCACCACTGGCGGTAAGGGGAGTTGGGTGTTGGGAGTCTCCTCTGCTTCCCCCGGCCCCCACAGTCACGCCCACGGGGCTCTGGGTTGAGTTTTCCCGGCTGTATGTATCTGGTGGGGGTGGGGGTGGGAGACACACACCTGCTAAAGCCGATTCAGCTGGGAAGGAATACCATCAGCTGAATTCTGGTGACATCATCTCTCTGCCATGCCGGGCCCCAGACTCCTTGCCTGAGTATCCAAAGGGAAGGGTGGGTCTGGCCTGTCTCTGGTCTGACCCAGTCTCAGTTGGTTTTGGTTTCAGGTTTGCTATTTCATGAAGGCTTGGTTCGAGACCTCTTCATAGGGTCTCGGCACCGCGCCTGTTGAAGTGCCCCAGAGGCTGGTCCCTGAGCAGCAGCGGTGGGTGGCGGGTATGGACCTCCACGCCTCGTGGCAGAGATTCACTCGTCTGGGGCAAACTTCACCTCTAATAATTCTACAAATTCACTAACAGGTCTCACTTCAGCGTAATTTTGCTAGAAGTTTCTTAGCAGGTAGAATCTGAACGTATTAATGCGACTTTCTGACCCTGTTATTGAGGAGGTACTGAAAGCGCTGCCTCCCTGCCTGCCGCCATGTTGGCTCCCTTAAGCATTTTGTATGCCTTATGTACAACCAATATTTGCTATGCATGATATATATCTAATCAAACATTCTTTCTCTAAATTTAAAAATTCTGCAACTTTTTAATACTCTGACATTAATTCATTTCTTCTGGTACTAGGGATTGAACCCAGGGGTGCTTTACCACCAAAGCTGCATCCCTAATTCTTAGTATATTTTGTTTTGAGATAGAGTGTCACTAAATTGTTGAGGGCCATGCTAAGTTGTTGAGGCTGGCGTTGAACTTGCGATCCTTCAGCCTCAGAATCCCAAGTCTCTGGGATTCTGTTTGCACCATTGCACCTGGTGGTATATTCATTTCTTAAGTGTTGTGAACACCATTTAGGAGGCAGAACATAATAGAGGACAATGATTCATATTGCTTTTTGGACATATTCCAGAGCTATTCTGATGTGGAATCATCTTTCCTTTAGTGGAGAAGAGTGTTGGATAGGGGTGCTGGATAGAAGTGGATAGAAGTGCTGCTGGCCCACCTGCCATTATAACAGAGTATTTGCTACCTAAAGCTCATGAAGTTGGATTGAAACTCCACTTTGTCTGGAAGAAGGAGGGCTCGAGGGTGATGGATGAAATCAGGGAAAAGAGAAAGAAAAATAAGGGAGAGGAGAAGACAGTCAGTATCCAGGGAAGGACATGACCTTTGAGCTTGACCTTTCCTGCTTTGTGTACTGAAGGTCTTCAGCTCATATTTGCCTGGAAAATTTGATTTTTGATTAGGGAAATATGTCTGGGCATTCCCTTCTGCTACTAGTCTCCCAGATAGTTAAATTCAATGAAGTAGATTTTTAGAAAAAAATTGAGATAAAAGAGTAAATTGGAAGCAGGGTGGTGAAACCATTTTTGGATCAGTTGAGCAAAACAGAAGTAGAAAGATCTTAAAAGGTACCTGGAAGGATGAGGTGAGAGGACAGGTGTGGCCAATGGAGACAGAGCAAGGATTCTGCAAAGGGAAGCACAAGGGGATGAGGAATCCTGAGAAGGCAGGAGAGGTGGGTGCTGAGTCACCACTGTCTGGGGAGAGCTGCTCACAAGTGCGTCGAAGGAGGTAACTCTTCCTTGGAGCCTGGAAAGGCAGGAGGCCCTGGTCACTCTTTGAGCCTTGCCATGTTGAGCCCTGGCTTAACAGACCAACTTAGCGAGGGTCACTGGGAGATGGCCTCACCCAGTCCTGCTGTGTCTGAGCTGCTCTTCCTTTCCTCATCTCCCTGCAGCATGATAACCCATATAATGCAGGCTGCAGAAGAAAATGTTTCATCATTCTCTGCGCACCCTTGGGACCCAAGTGAGTAGGTAATCCAAGGGCTCAAGTGGGGCTGGTGGTATGGTATGACACTGGGTCTATTTCCCTGGTCCCTGTCCCCAGCTCCCAGGCCTTAACACTTCCTGTTCCTTTGCTTTTGGCTTTTCTCCAGGGCACTCTGGGAGTTTCTGGGAATTTCATTCTTTCTTGGTGTTTAAGATTCTTTCCCAAAGAAATGTGGTAGATGGGAATGGCAGCCTGGATAAGGCTCCTGGATGAGAGCCCTGGGCTCTGTGCTTTCCCAGCTGAGGGGTGAGAGTGGTCAGCGAGACCAGACCAAGGTGGGTAGTGACTTCTTGCATTTGGTGTGTTGCTTCCCAGGTACATGTCAGAGGCTCTGTGCCTTCAGGTAAAGCAGGGCACCACCTGGGGGCCAACATTACATCTTAAAAGATTTCCTTGGGCCCAAGTCTGCAACTCAGGCCCTCCCAAGGTGTGGCAAGTCTGCACCCTTAGAGAAGGTAAGGAATATCGGTTGAGCTTTGAAACATGGGAGTCTGTGGTTGCACATATTTTGGGGAAAGCCCCGGATGTCAGGCTGGCCCTTAAGCTGAAGCCCTTGGAGCCTAAGGAGTGGGATTATGGACCTGGAGGATATAGGGTCCAGGTCACAGGGCTTCAGAGCACACCCAGTTGCCCCTGGATAGACAAAGAGAAAAGATTGCACTGCTAACTAGCTGGTTAGCCTGGGACAGTCCCTTACTCTCCTCAGCCACTAATGAGGTCTGAGATTAGTCCAGTAATTTCTAATGTTTAAAAGTAAATTTTTTTAATTGGAAATTTTTACTCATTCCCATATGAATCAGATGGAGTGGAGTATTAGGAGTGCAGTGGGGTTGGTAACACCCAGTGCCCCCCAAGGGCCCTTGCAATGACTTGTGGTGCCAGCCCTCTCCTTTTTTTGCCTTCAAAAGATGAGGAACTTGACTGTGAGCAGTGGGATGGATATTAGGGAGAGCCCCCATGTCCTGACTCTGTGTTTATCTTCCCATCAGGCCAGTGCTGCAACATTCCATTCGGTGATGCCAGGATGTGAGCCCTACATCAAGGTCTTTTGGGCCTGTGCCCTCACTAAATTCCCTGTTGGGGCTGCCATGGCCCCCACAGTTATCTAAGCCTTATAGAATATATTTTTTGTTGGTTTTTATCACTTCTCTCTGTTTGTTCTATGTTTGGAGAAGCAAGTTTCCTGTGGGTAAGGGGCTGGACAGAGCCCTCATGGAAGGGAAGATTTTGCTCTCTGGAGACTCAAGCTCAGAAACCAACACTGTCTGGATTTTTGACCTTGGGGAGACACTTAGCATTTCTCTCATCCTTAAAATATGGCAACAGTAATAATCACAGTGACTAAACTGTCTGGCTTCCTGGCAAGGGTTGGAGATGAGAGAAGAGAAAACTGACCAACCTGTAAAATACCAGTTCACCACAAACTACTACTCCACAAAATAGAAATGGAACTTATCTATTAGTAGCTCCAATGTGTGTGCACATGTGTGTACTCTTTAGGAGTGTGTGTGTGTGTGTGTGTGTTTGAGAAAGAGAGAGAGAGAGAGAGAGAGAGAGAGAGAGAGAGAGAGAGAGAGAGAGAGAGAGAGACTGTGTGTGGTACTGGGGATCAAATCAAACCCAGGGCTTTATGCATTGTAGGCAAGTGCTTCACTACTGAGTTACATCCCGAGCCCTTTTTCATTTTCAGACATGCTCTCACTAAATTGGCCAGGCTGGTCTCCAACTTGTGGTCCCCTGTCTCAACCTTCCCCATAGGCTCCCAAGTTACAGGAGTTACCTGCCATGAGTCTCTTAGAGTTTTCTATGTGCAAGATCTTGCCACCTGAAAACATATAGTTTTTCTTCTTTCTTTCTCACCTGGATATTAATATTTTTCTTGCCTAATTTCTGTGGCTATAACTTTTAATAAATATAATGAAATATTTTTCATAAATGTCCTTTATAAGTTTGAGGAAGTTACCTTTTATCTGTGTGTGTGTGTGTGTGTGTGTTTGTGTGTCTTTTTTAATTATGGAATGTATTAGATTTTGTCAAATGCTTTTTTTGTACCAAATGATCATGTATAATATTTTTTCTCCACTATTAATGTGGTGTACTACATAATTGACAATTTCTTCAAGTTTTTGTGTTTAATAATTAATAGCTTGACAGATCAGATCCAAGACACAAAGATACTATGTTCAAGAAACTGGGGGAAAATTACTGTATAAACTATCTACATAGTAAGTGATAAGAATGAGCATTATAATATAAAATCTTTCCACACATAGTAGTTAGCTGCAGGAAAACATTTTCAGCTTAGGAAAATGGTATACCAAATTTCAGGGTAAACTACTAGCAAACTTCAACTCTTTTGTATGGAAACTCTCTTATTTCTGTTTTCAAAGTCTTCCACCCCAGCATGAGTTATAATGTCTCGAATGCTTTTTTCCCCAATCATAAGTGTGATTACCAATATTGTCAATTCTTATAATGATCTTATGATACATGGTCTGACATTTATCTTGCATTCATTGCAAGAGCACCACCTAGGTGATCCTCCATGATGTTGAAGTCAGTCTTGGCCATCTCCCCAGTTCCCAGTTTGGTGATAATGTCTCAGACTATCACCTATACAACAATTTTTGGGGGGTATGTACTAGGGATTTAACCAAGAGACGATTTATCACTGAGATTTGTCCCCAGTCCTATTTATTTTTTATTGAGTCTGGGTGGGTCTCATTAAGTTGCTGAGGACCTGACTAAGTTGCTGAGCCTGGGTTTCAATTATGATCTTCCTGTCTCAGTCTCCAGAGTTTCTGGAATTATAGACATGTGCCACCATGCCCAGCTATACTCTATTTCTTCCACCAGAAACACTTTGTTCGGAAACATAAAACATACTACTCTGTTTATATCCTTTAAGGCTTTCCCTGGGGATCCAGTTTCCTCTAGAAAATGTTTCCAGATGGGCAAAGGGTCCTCCCTTTTCTCCCACTTCCCTGTGTGTGAGTACATGTGTGGGCCTCAGGAGGAGCCTTCTGGGTCATTCTGGTTGTCCGCAGCTCTCATCTATACGCTGTTTGTCTTCTCTTCCACAAAAAGCCCAACATCCTTTCAACAATCTCCTGACTTACTCTGAGAGTGTTTATTTATGTGGTTGATTTATTATATGTAAGATTATGTGGGTTTTAAATTTTGAATGTGTGACTATTAGTCCACAAGTAATTGGGGTGGGGTTTTATGTATTTTTGCAGGTACAATTCAGACATAGGAACTTAAGTGAGTAGTACCTGAGAGGAAGATAAACTTGTGTGGGCATTTGAGCATACAATATATTCAGTATTCCAAATATAGGCTGCTTCTGCTCAGGATTGATATTTGAAGTGGATGGAGCAAAGGAGCAGATGAGATTTGTTCTCTATTCAACAATGAATTACATGAGTATTGATTAATGCTGGTGGTTTTATAACAAGTTGTAGATATAAATTATAAATTAGTACTTTTTATGATTCGATGGGAAAATAATGTTTTATACTTTGAGGCAATAAACTCTACACTTTGCACTGAAAGTAAATAATACTGAGTGCTGAGTCATGCCCCTGTGTGGGATCTACAATAAAAATGGAAGGATTGAAAAATCATGTTGTGGTGCTCTATGAAAGCAATCATGTCTGGCACCTGGCACATGTCTATAATCCCAGTGGCTCTGGAGGCTGAGGCAGGAGGATCTTAAGTTCAACAACAACCTCAGCAATTTAGCGAGGTCCTAAAATACTCAGTGAAACCCTATCTCTAAATAAAATATAAAAAATAGCTAGGGATGTGGCTCAGTGGTTAAGCACCTCTGAGTTCAATCCTCAGTGCCAAAAAAACAAAAACAAAAAAAAGGATGCAACATAGATTTTAAGTTTTAATTTTGCTTTCTAATAAAGCAAATTTTTCTTTGGTAGGAAGAGACATATCTCGAACTGTACGGCAGCATATAAATTCATTAAGATAAATTTTCCTTTAAGACACACTCTCTGATAGATAGGCTATTGGTTTATGCTATGCCTTTCTCTCCTCCTCCTCTTTCTTCTCTTTCTCCTAACTCCCCTCATGCCTGAGAGCAGCAGCAAGTGCCACTCTAGGTCCTTTTCCTGGGTCATCCAACTTTCTCCCTGGGGAAAACTTTATAGAGTGGCTTTTATTAAGTGGAGTTACTTAAAAATGTTAAGGTAGAGGATTAGGAAAAGGATACATTATGAAGAAAATGAAGACAGGTGCTAACAAAATGAGGCAGTGGTGAAGCATAAATGAATGCAAACTTTAGACAGAGAAGGAAATTCTTTGACTTTAAGGATCTGGGCTATTGACACTGCCCCACCCACTTTCCTGCCTTCCCATCCTGATGGGAACTGCAGGAGGAGCAGTGCCAGGAAGGCCAGTGAGCACCTTGGGGACTGATGGGAGCAGTTTTCTTCTCTGAACTGCCATAGGGTCTCAAACTGATGGAGGTGACATGGATAATCAGGTATCTTTGTGTTTCCATTTCTTCTGTAAAACAGGGAGATCATTTCTCCCTCATAATTTGTTGGGAGGCTTGAACAATTACCAGGGATGTGAAGTACTTGGAACAGTGCCTGGCATGCAGTACACACAAGGAAGGAACCTGCCAAAGGAGACCTTTGTTTCCTAAGGGGCCAAGAAAAACACTGACAAGAATGGCATTTACAAGCAGTCCCATCAGCAAGACAACTTTCTCAAGAGTGCTGACTCAGGAGCCATGGAAAAAAGCAAGAGTCTGAACTTACTGAGACCTGTTTTATATGTCTGCACAAACTAGGTCCTGAGAATTTTAAATGGGTTTTAACCTAACTCCTTTAAAATACATTGACACTCTATAATCCTTTTTTAAAAACTAAATATTCGGTCTTATGTCTATTTGTTCATTTGGCTGTTTCCTGCCTTTATTCCTTCACACCAATGAACAGAATTGTGCACTCCTGCTTAACTCTGATCAAACACATAAACTAGTTTATGTAGCTGGGGATCTTGTCACCGAATTGACAGAGTAGGTCTCAAGTTGCCAACAGAGAGATGGCAACAGAACCCAAGTTTTCCCTTTGCCCAGAATTCACACAAAATTGCAATTTAGTCTTTGGGCTAACATTGATCAAGAATTAATTCTCTGTAGTTGTAGTGTGTGTGTGTGTGTGTGTGTGTGTGTGTGTGTGTGTGTGTGTGTTTGTGTGTTTGTGTGAAAAATCCCTCATCTTTGCCTATGACCTCAGCCAGTCATGGCTAGTCACAGTCATCAAACACCCAAAGACAGAAATTGAGTAAAATTTTATCTTCTCTAGAGGAGGCAACAAATTGGAAGACTTCAAATTTGAATTAATAAATGGTATAACAACTGGATACAGAACTTTTCCACACTTAAAATGTGGTTTGTAAATTTGATCTTCAGGTTGGTTGCTCCCTTCTTAGGCAGATAGGATAAGTAATTACTACTAAATAGTAGTTATTCACACTTCCCAGTATCAATGGATTTACTGAGAAAAAATTCATGGAGTTGAAATTACAAGTTTTCCAGTCAACGCTGAATAATTTGTGACAGCAGTTTGGCTTCTGGACTGCTTTTAACAGGAACAAATTGCTTCAGTCAGGAATATATCACCACAAGAAGGTAGGGAAGAATAGAATGTAGAAACTGATAACATAAATAATTTACAGATAATTTAATTTTTCTTCACTAGCCATCCCTGGACAAGAACCAAGAATCACCCTACTATGGGATTTAAAAAGCAAAAGTAAAAGGCATAATGACCGATTTTTGCTGTAGCTTCTTAGAGGAATTTTATCAGTTATGTTCAAAACTTAAACTCATCAGTTTTATGGGGTATTTTGAATCTTGGACTGATTATTTAGTTAGAACAGTAGTCCAGTTTCCTAATACACATCAGACTGTGTATTCAGACTAGAATAAGAGACCTAAATTTGAGTGCATTTACATAGAGGAGCTAGAGATACATTTAAATAAGCACGTTTCATTACACTTCCCTAAAAAGGAGAAATCTGGAGTCACATTGGATGATTAAATGACATAGGTTTTTTTTTGATAGTCATATAATATCCCCCAATTATAATCCACTAGTCATGCTTTTGGATTATATCACCTACTTATCTGGAATTTGGGGATTTACTTTTGTTTTGCCAAGTATCAAGTTAAGGATAGAACTGTGGATCCCTCTACTGGTGTTTTCTTAAAATTACAGGTCTTCACTAATTAATTGTTCATGGCATCCACATAGTGAGTTGCCCCCAGAATTGGGGATTGGGGAGGAATACTGAAAACTATATAGGATAAATAGTAATGATAAATATTGTTTGGTAAAACTGTTTCAGATGTAGCTATGAATGCACAATCAAGATCATCTACTAGTTAGAAGCACTCAGTAAGTACTCAGGTAGAGCTACAATCATCGGGGTGGAGAGAATGCTGTGTACATGCATAATTGGATGCTGCCTTATTTAAAATGCTGATAATTTTTACAATTAACTTCAATTAAAAATACTATATTTAAAGAATACATTGAGAATTATGTTCTTTCATGCTTTTTTATAAAAAGACTTTTTTCGAAACTTTTTTTTTTTTTTAGTTGTCAATGGATCTTTATTTTATTCATTTATACGTGGTGCTAAGGATCAAACCCAGTGCCTCACACGTGGTAGGCAAGCACTCTACCACTGAGCTACAAGTGCTTTGCTTGCCTCCTCCAGTCCTTTATCCAAACAGCATGTTTTTCAGAAAGAATGAGGGCATAGAGAATGCACAGGAGCATACATGGGGATGAGGAGGAGATGAGTGTCCCATGTCTTCTCCCTTATCTAGGAAGCAGGAGGTGGAGTGATTAGAGCCAAGGGCCAGGCCTGGGCAGGGGAGAGTCAGTGTGGCTACTGAAGAAGCTGGGAGAGAAAGAAAGAACCACCTTCTTGGTTTCTATGAAAATTCTAATAAAATTGAAGAAAACCAAAGATTGTTGCTATTTTATCTAAACATAAGCATCTTCACTCAGCCTCCACTCTTAAGGTGTGGTCCTATAGTTTCTGTTTCCTTTTGGAGACCAATTTTCATTACTCCAGTTGGTAATCAGGTGAGGTTAAATGTGAGACATTTCCTTTATCCAAATGTGAAAATTAGGTCATTTCCTGGGCCTGGCAGCAGAAGAAAATGAGGCACTTGTTGATCATCCAGCTCCCAGAGCCTCTAGTGTCCAGCAGTTTCCAAACCTGCTTTTGGAGGAAACATTACTCGGGCGCCCAGGCCAGAGAAAAGTCATGTTTTTTCTTTAAAAACATCTCCCTATGAGCTTCTGATGGGCAGCAAAACTGTCTCTCACCACTTGGTTCTATCAAATCTATTGCTGGCATCATTTGGCCCAATGAACAAGGGTCTTTTTAGGTTTTTGCCTAATGCCAAGACCCTTGAGAGTTCAGACTTAGAGGCATGACTGACCTCTCCTGTCACTATAAATTTCCAAATGTGATAATCCACTGGAAAAAATGACCCTTGTGGTACATATTTCTCTTCTCTGTTAGCCAAAGAATCTCTGGAGGGTAAGGAGGACAGCTAATGGTTGTTAGATGCTTAACGTTTGTAGAAGGGGTTAATTGAAAATGCCTCTCTTGTGCAGTCAAAGAAACTCAATGGAGCACAGAAACAACAGTATGTAGAATCCTTACAGGTTTATAAAGGCTTCATAAGCAAACAAAGGGAACCCAGCCATTTCCTGAGGAACCACTCCAGGTAATGCCCCTCTCTCAATGGGTAGAGTTTGGTCAGAGAGGGAAGAGGAATGCTCAAGAGAAGTGAATGTGGGAGAGTAGAGTTTAGCTCATTCTGAAGTGTGTCACTGGGGCTTTTTCAGAGCATCTTTTCATCCATTAGTCGCCACAGGATACCCCAAAATGGGATTGGGACAGGAACTGTGGGAGAAAACTTTTAGTTTCACTGGGAAGTGACCCTAGCCAGAATCTTGCATTTGTCCCAACTGAAAGATACGGAAAATGACAGCCCCCAAGACAATGTGACCTGGGAGGAAAGAGGGAGGTGTTGTAGAGAGATTGAAATAAATTACTGAATGGATCTTAAAACATCTTTATTCATCAACTGGCTGTCTGGATCTACCAGTGCTGGGTGAAAAGCCACATTGCAATTCTATACCCTTTGACCCACTCCAGGGGTTTGAGTATACTTTTAAAACCATAAATATACCAGGCCAGTACATTAATCATAAGTGGCTGTAGCTATGATTCAAAATCATAAACAAACATCATGATATCTAAAAGCATAAGTAGAAGGGGACCCTGGTTGGGTACAAGTAAAAAATGGTTAGTAATGTCTAGACAAGCATTCTCTGAGAGGGTAGACTGTCCACAAAAAACCCCAAAGGAGAACAATTTGACATTGCCTAAGAACAGAAATATTTGTGTTTCTAAGCAAGATATGCTACAGGATCTAGATAGCAGAGGTAGAGTTTTCTAATGGGAGAAGCACTTCTTTCATGACATGGAGTCTCAGGGTAAAATGGAGTCTGTTTGGTCACAGCCCATATAGCCTGGCCCATAACTTTGGAAGAAAGCAAAACATTCATCCCTTCCCAGTGACAATGGGTCTTGAAGAGAGGAGGTGGATATATGACACCACTCTGGACTGCCACAGTCTGGCTGGGCACAATTCACAAGCCACTTGTCAATCAGGAACGAACTTTATTTTTAGCACCCACGCCAAACCACGGGAACTCTTCAGGAATTCCCGAGAGCCCAACCGCCACCTGCTGCACTTCCAGCGAGCACACTCAATGGGAACTCTTAGGTCATTTTCAATTTTCCCCCTCTTGAGGCAGATTGGCTGGGTCGTGTGGGCGGAGCCAAAAGAGTCCCCCAATGTGCAGCTCCGTGGTCTGAAAGGGCGGGGAAACAGCCCAATGAAGATCACCACAGAGGAGCCAATCAGCTAAGCAGGTGGAGCCTGGCCCCTCTATCTTGCCTCCTCAGAGTGGTTTGCTCCTTGCTCCACCACCTGTGGACAAGGCCCGCTCTTGCCTCAGCCCGGCCACAGAGAGGCGTAGTGGGCAGCCTGGATTCCCTGCCCGCTGGCAGGCGGCACTGAACCAGGCAAATAGGCCACTGCCGCTGGGGCTGCGGTGGGAAGTGGAGACGGGGTGGGCCACCGAGAGGGAAGGCGGGGACACCACGGAGGAGGACGTGGGAGTCCTGGAGCAGCCTCCACCAGGGTGCAGCAGCCCTCAATACTTTCACCCTTTCTTATTGCTGATGAGTCCTATTTGTGAAGGAGAAAAACAAATAGTGAAGCGCTGAGTTAACAATAGGCCTCAGAGAAATAAGCCAGATATGAATCCTTTCCCAGTGACGGTACAGTTATCCCCTGGGGGAAAAGATCAACTCTGGGCCTCTCCCCCTTGCCCAATAAAAACAAATTTCAAATTTTTTCAATCTCTTTTCTGAATGCCCAAAGTGACACATTCTGTTGAAAAGATAAATCATTTGTCAGTGTAACATACAAAAATCCCACATTCCTTCTGTAACTGAGGTTCCATTTTGTACTCAGAAATTGGGCTTCTCTGATGCCTGACTCTGCTACTGAATAAAAGGCATAGCTAATCCATGAAGTCTGTGCCCGCCCCAGTAATTTGTGCTTTAATTAAAGTGGCAAACGGTTTTGTTATTTTTGCTTACACCAGCCCTTTGTTCAGCTCCACAAAATCCAAAAGCAGATGGGATAAGAGACACTGTATACTCATACCACACATGCTACAAGCCTGGGTACAATGATGAGAAATGGCTTTGCCATAAGCCAACATGCCTGACAGGACAGGTGGTTAGGAGCCACATAGGTCATGAATCTTTTCACCTGAGTCTGGTAGAACTGTGGCTTGCAATAACTGCATTTAATTAGCTGACAGGTGCCCATTATTGTCTTCCAGAAAGAAAGAAAGGTGCATCTCTGAAAGAAGTAGGGTGAGAAGGAGCTTATCCTGGTGATAATCCCTGCAGAGTGCCAATGTGGAACCAAAAAATCAGGATCAAGTTCTGTTCCTCCCAGGGTTGAAGATTAACACCCAAAAAACACTAAGGCAAGAGTAAAAAGTTTTATTTAAAAAATAGAACACCCCCCACACACACACACACATGAGAGAGAGAGAGAGAGAGAGAGAGAGAGAGAGAGAGAGAGAGAGAGAGAGAGAGAGATTGAGTTTTCTGGAGAGGAGGGGATCCAGAGCTGGTACTCAAGGAAGTGGGGATGTCTTGCACCTTTAATAGATTCCAGATTTTTCTTTCTTGTCAAATCTCTCTACTTCCATCTTGCCTATGTGGCCAAAAGGTGGGAAGGGAGCCATCCAGCTGGTACCTCCTAACTGTTTTACATATGTCAGGAAAGGAACAACTGAGCGGGTACTCATTAACAACTCCTTTCTGGGATAAACAATTCCCTGGATGCAGGTAACTTTGGCAACAGGTTGGAGAAGGGGGAAGTGCTCTGGAGATATTTGCATTTTATTTCCTTTTTAAAGAGTCTCCATCTTTCTGACCCAATCTTTCTTTATCTACACTGACTGTCCTTTTGCTCTGGTCTCAATGCCACCAGCACTGCTCTATCTTTCATCAATTTAATTTTTCTTGTCCAGGCACGGTGGTGGCACATCTCTCTAAACCCACAGGCTTGGGAGGCTGAGGCAGGAGGATTGGAAGTTGAAAGCCAGCTTCAGCAATGTTTTGAGACCCTGTCTCAAAATATGAAGGGCTGCAGATGTAGCTCAGTGCCCCTGGGTCCAGAAAAAGGGGGTCACTACATATGGGCTTTAGACAACTGTGCAGTTGCTGCATCTCAGCACAGACTTCTCAGTCAGTTGGTGGTAGCAGTTCTAGAGTGAAATTGATGTCACCTGGATCACAGGTTTCTGTAATCATTGTGAGAAGAAAACCAGAAATATATGGCCATTTTCAGCTCCAGTTGGGATGGGAAGATGATTTCTTTCCCTCACCAAGTCTTATGGTGGGAAGAATCTGCCAAACACAGAGGTTTAGGTGCTTCATGGCCAATACAATGACACCTGTCAGTATAAAAGAAACAAAATTATTTTCTCATAATATGCAGCTCATGGGAAGGAAGTTGAGGGACAGGACAGGGACTCAACAATATCCCAAGGAGTGTCTGGGTAGCATGACTTGTTGCCTCAAGGATGGCACTCTTGGTGGCACTTCCAAGTGGCACTCCAGTCAGCAGGTCTAGCCTCAAGACAGAAGGAAGGGGGGGCACATCTCTGCCAACTGCATCATCTTCCCTTTTATTGAAAATGCAAAAGCTTCTCCAGAAATCCTCAATAGACATTTGCACACATCTTTTTCACCAGAATTGTGAAATTCTGAAATTGTGAGAGTTTTCCACCCCATAAATGAGGGAAACTAAGATATTTAGTTGGAAGATTGCTACCTCCTTCCCCAAACTGGAACTCTGTCAGAACAAAAAGGAAGAAGGGGAGATAGGATGAGCAATGAGCACTGCCTGCTTCAATTAGCACTGGGCCCAAAAAGGGGATAAGAATCAGCCGACTCCTCTCCAAGACATCTCCCCAGAGATTCTGTATTAGTCAGCTTCCTATTGCTCTAACAAAATAACCAGGCATGGGTATTCTGTAAAGAGATGAGGTTTATTTAGCTCAGAATCCAACATTTGGCAGCCTTTGCAACTGAACTTTGATGAGGATCATCACAACGTGGTGAATGGCAACATGGTGGGAGGACTGCATAGCCAGAAACTGGGGAGGATGAGTCTTTTTTCTTTTTAGAACAACCCCCTCTCACAGGAACTAATGGGGACCCATGAGAAGTTCATTACTCCCTCCAAGGGCCTCATCCCCAGTGGCACAATTACCTCCTAGTACGCCCCACCTCTTGCAGATTCTACCCCCTCAACACTGCCACACTGAGAACCAAGCCTCCAGCCTATGAACCTTTGTGAGATAAACCACATCACATCCTCACAAGCTGCAACAAAACCACCATTGTGAGAGCAGGATGTCCAAGTCTACAAGTGTGTATGTGAGGGCAGGGGAGGGTTGATATTAGAGGGCACAGGAAGCAGCCAGAGCCCCCATTCTAGAAACTCTGTGATGTTCCTTTGATACTTTTTTCCTTTCCTGCTGTTGTCACAGTACTCTGAGTGGCAACCCAGGAAAAGTCACTGGTGGCTTTATTTTGCTGGGAAAAGGAGGCCAAGCCATGGAGTTCTTCAATTACTTGAAGTCCCCAACCCAACATTCAGTTGGATATGCTTGGTTCATACCCAGTCTTCCTGCCATGTTCAATGTGGTGCTGCTGTTGAATGTCAGTGGAGTGTTTTTTGCCTTCCTCTGAGTCTCCGTGCAAGCTGTCAAGTTGCTTACAAAGACATAAAAAGGAGATAATGCAGAAGCAGGAAAGTGGACATGGTCAGAAGTGGGGACAAGGATCTATAGTTAGAAGCACAGAGGTTTAGAGTACCTGATGCATTTATGGAACTGTGGGAGGCTGGTAATGCTGGGAACATTTTTTGGAGTCTCTGTGATCTGTTTCTTGCCTGGATATTTAGATCTGTCCTTAAGGTCTGTGAATCTGACCTCAGGTAAGCCAGGCCTCATAGAGTTCTTGGTTGCTCTAGATTACAACTGAATCTGGCTCTGGTTTCATGTGCAGGTGGCTTGCCCTGAGTGGGGAGTGGGAATTTACCCTGGTTACTGGCCTCCTCTTTCTGGTAACCTTCAGCAGCCTGGTGTCTCTCAACTTCTCTGACACTGGCATCTTACACTGAGGTGAGGTCTCAGACCACTGAGAAAAGGAGGTGGCATCACAAGGGCTGATGCCCACAAGAGTAATTTCTAAAATGCTAACCCCACCTATGGTTCAGGGTCCATTCTCCCCATGTCATCAATACTTAGGTTGTGGCATTTTGTTTCCCAAGGTAATGAGGTGTGTAAAAATAGAATACTGGAGGGTTTCCAGTTGCTTTGGAAGGGAGAAATGGGCAGTCTGGACAGAGGGACCAGCAGGCTCTTCCAAACCACATTAGTCCTTCCACACTTGCCTCTTCCCATTTCACACATGACTTCAAGAACTGGTCACTATTCCAAAGGGGAGAGCTCCATACAGAGCTCTTTTGCCTGGAAACCCCCTTCTCTTAGACTGCCAACCCATTAGAATGGTCAGCTTGCTCAACAAGGGCCAGGATTTCTCTGCCCGCCTCTTTCCAATCCTTCTTGTTGCCCTAGAAAAGCTATGGGGCTGCCTCTGGCAGCCACATGATGGAACGCCTCCTGTCACTTCCCAAACCTCTTCCCATGCCAGGCTACTTTGAGCAGGATCCTGAGGCAGCATACATCACTTGGATGTATTGAAGGGTATTTAAAATACACAAGTGCTCCCATTGCTTCTTCCACCACCCACCCAGGATCTTCCACTGTGAATATTATAATATTTGTGTGGAGCTGAGCACCCCTCTTTCCTGTCCCCTCACCAATCCATCTCTGGGCACCTGGCCAGGACCAGGAACCTCAAAGCATAAGGAATGGGTATGAGACTATCTTCCCACACTGCTTAAAAGTGGATTCCAGCCACTCTTGATCACTTACATTTCTTATTGCCTCTGTGTCTGCACTTGTCCTGAGAGGGTGGCCCTTTACACAGGAACTGACATGCAGTGGGCATCACATCTGTGCTGAGCCAGGTGGAATCAGAGAGGAAAGGCAGCGCCTGTCTCATCCCCTAGGTTGTTGATACTAGATATCTAGACCCTTAGGCCAGCTGCCCTCTTCTGGGTATCCTTTCCTGTCCTCATCTGGGTGTCCAAGTGGGTGGGTTTCCTGGGTTCTGAGTTCTCTTCTCTCATAAGCACACCTTGCATAGTTTTCCAAGTGCAGAAGCCCAGCTGAGGAAGGGTGATTTTTATGTCCTTATCTTGTATCTGAGAAAACATAGGTCCAGAGTTTTTGTATATCCTGTTCCATGTGACACCAGACCTCACCCATGACGGGTGACCTGATGAGCCATGGCATCCTAACTGTGCTCTAACAGTGGAAATGCCAGGTTTTCCCTGAGATGGGAGCCCATATGTGGGGCCAAGAACAGGCAGCCTAGAGGGTCGGGTTGGGCAAGGCCTGATCATTTGAGGGTGATGGAGGCCAGGCTAGATAGAACCTCGAAGTCTGCCTCCTCTCCCCAGAGAAGTCTGACCACCACTGTAGGTGGGTTAACAACTGCATGTGGCATGGTAACATCAGGCAGATCCTGCTGCTGCTTGGGTCTCTTTGTCTGTACCTGGGTGCCCTGCTGGTGACATGTATCATATTTCTCTTGCACCCCAGAGATATGCCGTTGTCCTTGGACAAGGCCATGACTTGTCCATGCACTCCCCAGGACCCACATTGGAAACAGCAGCAGTTTGTTGAGGGAGGGGCAGGAAGCCAAGGGGTTGGATAACAGAGGGCTGGACTGATGTGGGCGGGTCTAGAGGGAAAAGTCAGTTTAGATGCAGGAGGAGTTGAAGGTAAGTGGAGTCAGGGAGCTAGGTAGGGTAGGATATATTGTGGAGTTTAGAATCTAGGTGGCCAGAGAGATCGGTAATGAAGGTAAGAAAGGGAGAGGTAGGAAGACAGTGTGGTACAGTGAGGTTTCCGTTGGTGTACTGGAGTAACTGTCCAGTGCAGGGAGGTAGAGTAGGTGGGTGGGGTCATATGAGGGAAGGGCCATGGAGGGCAGAGTCTCATCAAGGGGCAGGGCCAGTGAGCAACTGTCCCAGGGTTGGCTTCTTAGCTTCCGCACAGATTCCTAGGAGCTGTACCCGCCACAGCCACCCTGCTGCCATTCATTTGGAGGCTGTTGATCCAGGCTGTAGCTGTGAGCACCACCAGGTGCCTCAGAGGGACATATAAGTGGGGCACAGGGACGATGTCAGGATACCTGGCTGTGCAGAGTGAAGTTGCACTTCTGCCACCCGCTACTTTCTATGCTTTCTCCACTTCCCTTGGCCTCATTAGTCCTTCCACACCTACCTCTTCAGATGCAGCTCAGACCTCTCATCCACTTGGAGCTCGATGGTCCTTTTCCCTCCTGGGTGCATTGCTTCCAGAGCCTACTGTGTGCTAGGTGTGCTAGGCTGTGGGTTATTTGAGCGATGGGTAGAGTTGTGAGTAAGTACATGGTGCACTTCTGTTGATGAGCAACCTGCAATCACAATAACACCCGAGACACCCAGGAACACTGTGAGCATGGTTGTTCCTCAGTGGTGCAGCCGAGTGAAAAGAGCTGAGAGCGTGGCGAGGCCGTACTTCCTATCCTAGGTGTGATTGCGGAGAGGCAGAGGACGGAGTGCATGGCCTGTGAGAGACACACCAGTGCTAAAAGGCACAGAATCCCAAAAGTAGGATGTTAAGGGAATGATGAGGATATGGCTCTAACTGAAACCCAAGGTGGCATAGGCAGTGAAGTTGACCCCCTGGGGGTCAGGATTAAAAAGGTGCAGAAAGTCAAGAGTGGAATTCAGTTTAGATGCAGTAAAAAGCTGGGAGCAATGGGAGAAGTTTTTTTAAGTTGTTACTTGAGGAATAATTTACACACAGTATAATTTACTCTTTTTCATCTATGGTCAAGGACTTTGACAAATGGATACTGTCCTGCACTGTCCACCGGGATCAAGGTTAGCCACACTATTCAAAATAGCTAAACTATGGAACTAATCTAGATGCCCTTCAGTAGATGAATGGACAAAAAATAAAATGTGGCTTATACAAAATTGAATATTAATCAGCAATAAAAGAGAATAAAATCTTGGCATTTGAGTAAATAAATGGAGTTGGAGAAAAAGAAATATTACTAAGTAAGCCAATTCCCAAAAAACAAATGCCAAATGTTTTTTTCTGATATAAGGTGACTGATTTATAGTGGGATGGGAGTGGGGGAGCATGGGAGGAATAGACAAACTCTAGATAAGACAGAGTAGTGGGATGGGAAGAGAGCAGGCAGGGGGTTAGAAATGATGGTGGAATGTGATGGACATCATTATCCAAAGTACATGTATGAAGATACGAATTGGTGTAAACATACTTTCTATACAACCAGAGGTATAAAAATTGTGCTCTATATGTGTAATATAATTATAAAGTATTCTGCAGTAATTAATTTAAAAAATCAGAAAAAAATAGCAGAATAATGACTGCCAGAGGCCCAGGGGTGGTTGGGCTATGGACTGGTAAGGTGCTGGTCACAGGAGACCAAATTACACTTAGATGGGAGGGTTGAGTTAAAACAGTCTACTATCCAATATAATTACTACAGTTAACAACATACAACAGAATGACTACAGTTGGAAATGTTTTATACACTTGAAAATGACTCAGTCAATTTTAAGGGTTCTCATTACAAAAAAAGTAATGAAAGAGTGTATATGTTCAATAGCTTGACTCAGCCATTCTTCAGTGAATATGTTTCAAGATATGTTGTATGCCATAATCATGTACAAGTTATCATCATCATCATCATCATTGTCATCATTATCAGGGATTGATCCCAGGGTTGCTTAACCATTGAGTCACAACCCAAACATATTTTATTTTCTTATTTTGAGACAGAATTGTGCCATAAAGCCTGCCCTGTTAATGAGGGAAACTGGGAGATTATTTAGTTCTGTAGATTGCCCACCTCCTTTCCACCTTTCTGTTACCCAGTGATACTATTTTTTTCTCTCTCTTAACAGAAAGAGAAAGAAATAGAGATAGAATAAGCAACCAGAACTGCCTGGTTCAATTAGCACTGGGCCTGAGAGTGGATAACCATCACCAAACTTCTCCCCATGCCATCTCCTCAGGAACCATATTATATGGTCTCTTTATTAGCCTGATTTCTCTGGCTCTAACAAATTACCCAAGAATGGTTACTTTATTAAGAGATGAGGTGTATTTAGCTGAAGTCCAACATTTGGCAGTCCCTGTGACTAACCTTTGGTGAGAGTGCTCACAAAATGGTGAATGGCATCATGATGGGAGGACATGCAAGGGGTTGAGACATGGCCAGAAACTGAGGAGGATGAGTCTTTTCTTTTTAGAAGAAGCCTCTCTCACAGAAACTAATTAGGGCCCATGAGAATTTCAGTGGCACAATTACTTCCCTCTAGGCCCCACCTCTTGCAGGTGCTACCAGCTCAACAGTGCCACACCAGGACCAAGCCTCCAGCCTATGAACCTTTGAGGGACAAATCATATCCCATCCTCACCACCCCCAACAAAGCCACCATTGTAAGAGCAGGATGTCCCAGTCTAGTAGTGTGTATGTGAGGGCAGGGGAGGGTTGCTCTCAGAGGGCACTGGAAGCAGCTAGAGCCCCCATTCCAAATCCGCTCTTATGTCACACTTGTAGTCATGGTACTCTGGATACCAAGCCAGGAGAAGGAGCTCTCATTTGTTTGAAAGAAGGCAGCTAAGCATGACTATCTCAAATGCTTTCTGGTCCCCACCAAGACCCCCAGCCAGATCCTGGCTTTTCTCGAGCATTTGGGCTTGTTGGACTATGGCAGCACTGGTCTCTCTAAGCCTAGTGTTCTTCACGTTTCCATGAGTCTCCATGCTAGCTTTCGGTTTTCTCTCCAAGAGACAGATGGGAAATAGACAGTGAGAGTGCAGAGCCAGGGAAGTGGAGGGAGGTCAGGAGGGGAAGGAGGATATTTAGTGAGAAGCACTGATATGGGAGTCTGATAATCCTGTGACATTTAGTGGAGGGAATGGGGTCTGTCTCTAGCCTGGATATTCAGATCTGCTATTAAGCTGCGTAAGTCTGATTTCAGGTGAGCCGGGCCTCATGGGGGCTCTGGGTTGCCCCAGACTAGACCTGAGTCTGACCCTAATTAAAGATGCCAAGCACTGGCCCAAGATGGAGAGTGGGTCTTTCCGGTGGCCATGGGGCTTCTCTGCCTCTTCACTATGTGCAGCCTCATTTGTATGAATGCTTCAGACCCAGGCATCTTACACAGAGGTAAGGTTAAGACCTGTGGGAGAGGGAGGTTGCACCCAAGGGCTGGTGCCTACAGGGGTCATTTCTGAAGGTCTGAGACTTCCTTGGCCTCAGGGTCTCTTTTTACCCTGTCATCATTACTTGGGCCGTGGCACTTCATTTACCAAGCCACTGTATTGTGAAAAAAACAGAACACTGGAGGTTTCCCAGTTGCCTTAGAAGAGAGGCCTGGGCAGACTAGCACAAGAGGCCAACAGGCTATTCCAAAACCATGAACTTCACTCTTCCTCATTCCTATTTCACACATGACTCCAAGCACTGGTCACTATTCGAAAGGGGGGAGCTCCATGTAGATATCTTTTGGCTGGAAAGTCCTTCTCTCTGACTGCCGGTTAATCTGAGTGGTCAGTTTGCTCAACAGGGTCCAGGATTCCCCTGCCCACCTCCTCCCCATCTTCTTGTTGCCCAGTGAGACTATGGGTTGCCATGAGCAGCAGAGTGATACAATGGCCTCCTCCACTGCCCAAACCTCTTTCCCTACCAGGCGCCTTTGAGCAGGATTCTGAGTCTCCCTACATGGCACGAGTGAATGGCAGGTTATACAAAATGCCGTGGTGTCCCACCTGTTATTTTTCACCGCCTGCCCACTACAAAAGCTGTGACATCTCTGTGGAGGTGATTCCTACTCCTCCCTGTCCACTCAACAACCTATCTCCTGGCACCTGACCAAGACCAGGAACCTAACATCATGAGTAGGCCAGGTGGGGGTGGCAAACCATGTTCCCAGAGTGCTTCAAGTGGCTCTCAGCCACTGTTGGGCACTTATATATTTCATCACCTCTGTGTGTGCACCTGTCCAGAGAGGCTGGCATTGTTTGCACAGGTGTTGATATGCGAAGGGCATCACAACTGGGCTGGGCCTTGTGGAGTCAGGGAGAGGAAAAGCAGTGACTGTCCCCTCCCCTGGTTTTTGATAGTAGATCTTCAGCCCTTTAGGCTATTGCTGCCATGTCCTGGGGATCTTTGCCTGTCTTGGTCTGGGTGTCACAGTTGGAGGGTTTTCTGGAATATGAGTGCCTTTCTCTGATGTGCACACCCTGCACGGTTTCACAAGTGCAGATGACTGGTTGGGCAAGGGTGTTTTTTCATCCTTATCCAGTGTCTGAGAAAACGGAGGCCCAGAGATGTTCTATCCTGCTCCAAGTGATACCAGGCAGGTCTTGTCTCTAAAGACCTCACTCAGGACAGGTGAACTGATGAAGTATGAGGCTAACTGTGCTCTAAACCATGGAAATGCCAGGTTCTCCTTGAGATTGGAACCTGTGTGTAGGCCCAAGAGCAGGTGGCCTAGAGGGTTGATTTGGCATATGCCTAAAGATTAGGGGGTGATGAAGGCCAATCCAGACAAATCCTCAGTCCTGCCTCCTCTCCCCTAGGAGTTCGACCACCACTGCAGGTGGGTGAATATTTGTTTGGGGCACCAAACATCTTTCTCTTTTTGCTTCTCCTCCCGTGCCTGTGCCTCTACTTTGGTGCCATGCTGACCACCTGCATGGTTTTCATCATGCACAGTAGGCACATGGCATTCCTGGACTATACCAAGACGTATCCACACAGTCCCAAGGGCCCACCATGAGAAGAGCTGCTTTTGGTGGGTAGAGATGGGCAAACAGCCGAGGAGGGACAGAGGAGACCAAGGGCAGGTCTAGAGGGAGAAGTCAAGTGGGAGGACTTGTTAAGGAGATGTGGAAGGCCAGTGGGGTCAGGGATATGGGCCGGGTTGGATGCCTGTGGAGGTAAGAATCTAGGGGGGTCAGAGAATAGTGTAATAAAAGTTGAAAAGGGACATGTGGGTGGACAGTGTGGTGGAGTAAGATTTTACTTGGGTGTAGCATCATTTGTTAAATAGGCTATCTTTTCTCCAGTGAATGTTTTTGGCACCCTTGTCTAGTATGTGATAACTGTATTTATGTGGGTTTGTCTCTGTGTCCTCTATTGTGTACCATTGATCTACAAGTTTATTCTTGTGCTAATACCATGCCATTTTAAGTACTAAAGCTCTGTAGTATAGTTTAAAGTCTGGTATTGTATGCCTCCTACTTCATTTTTATTGCTAAGGATTGCTTTATCTATTCTTTGTCTCTCATTTTTCTATATAAATTTTATGATTGCTTTTTCTATTTCTATGAAGAATGTCATTGAGATTTTCATAAGAATTGCATTAAATCTGTATAACATTTTTGGTAGTATGACCATTTTGACAATATTAATTCTGCCTATACAGAAGCATGGGAGATCTTTCCATCTTCTGAGATTTTCTTCAATTTCTTTCTTTAGTGTTTTGTAGTTTTCATTGTAGAGGTCTTTAACCTCTTTTGTTAGATTGATTCCCAGGTATTTTATTTTTTGAGACTGTTGTGAAATGGAGTAGTTTTTCTAATTTTTTCTTTAGTGAACTCATTGTTGACATATAACAATGCATTTGATTTATGGGTGTTGATTTGATATCCTGCTACTTGGCTGAATTCATTTATTAGTTCTAGCAGTTGTCTGTTGGAATTTTTTGGATCTTCTAGATATAGAATCATGTTATCAGCAAATAGTGATAGTTTGAGTTCTTTTTTTCTATTTGTATCCCTTCAATTTATCTCTTTTGTTAATTGCTCTGGCTAGAGTTTCAAAGATGATATTGAATAGAAGTGGTAAAATAGAACATTCTTGTTCCAGTTTTTAGCAGGAATATTTTCAATTTTTCTCCATTTAGAATGATGTTGGTCTTGGGTTTAGCATATATAGCTTTTACAATGTTGAAGTGTGTTCCTACTATCCCTGGGTTTTCTAGCATTTTGAATATGAAGGTGTGCTGTATTTTGTCAAATCTTTTTTCCCATTTCATTTTTAGACAGTGCTCCTGTGAAATAATATGCATTCAATGAATGATGGGATTCTAATTTGTAATACCCATATAAGTGTATTACCCAATGCTGATAATCTCATTTGACAGCTGATCTAGATGTTTTCTTCACTAGACTGTAAATGATGAGAAACTAAACTTATTTTCAACTCACCATTTTAGTGAAATGGACCTAGCACCATGTCTGGATCTGGTGTTTCCTTCATATTTGTTCAACAGATAATGTTGCTTAATTTTGCCTTTAAAGGATTTCTTGAAAATTTTATTTACATTTTAGCAATAAATGTAAAATGATGAAAATATCAGTAGGCCCAGATTAAAGATGTAATCCTCCTGTGCCTCAGCTTTCTGATTCTTACCTGGGGTATTTAAGGGTTAATCATCCATGACACTTTCACCAACTGGTTGAAATAATCGGGGGTAAGTGGGCTAAGGATTTTGAAATTAAGCATGTGCTCTTAAGGAAAGAGTCAAGTGCAGAGTGGCTATATCCATGCTGATCATATATACTCCCATGGTCACCCAGCTGAGAGGAAGGGGGACCAAGGCAAAATCACACATCTCCAATGTTTTACATGAATGTCTTTTTAAAAGTATATCCTTGAAAGAGGGTCTCAGTTTATTGCTCAGACTTGCCTCCAACTCCTAAACTCAAGTGATCCTCATGCCTCAACTTCTAAAGTAACTGAGACTACAGGTATGTGGACCTGCATATCCAGATTCTCACAACTATTTTTTGAGCTCACAAGCTGTGTAAGTCCAATACAACTCAAGCAATTTATTTGTAAATAATTGCTTTTCTCTTGCACTTAAAGATTTTTCAATTAAATTCAGCAGCATATACAGAACACTTACAACCTTAAAAACATGCTTGTTGTGCTCATTATACAGGTGTTTTGTTCACCACTCACTGTTTTCACTCTTGCTGCTGGGATTGAACACAGAACCTCTTGCATGATAGGCAAGCACTCTGCCACTGAGCTACATCTCTGCACACGCACACACACACACACACACACACACACACACACACACACACACAGTTTTTTTTTTCTTTTTTCTTTTTGGGGCTAAAATGAATCTCTACTCTTTGTTTTTACAATGGCTGTATGATCAATTAATTAATTAGTAATAGTATAATAATTAAAAACTGTTTTCACATATAAGTGTATTACTCATAGAAAAAAAAACACTCAACTGCTAAGCTTCAGAGAACATTACTGAACTGTTGAATTTTTTTAACTTCTAGCAGCTATACAGCCTCTCAAAAGTCATTAGTGTTAAGGAGAGATTACAATAAATCACTGAGTAAATCTTAAACCAGGAGATGGAAACTTTATTCACCAGCCAGCATTCGGGATCCACCATCTGGTGGGCCAAAAGGTAGGCTGCATGTCTACACAATTTGACCCCTTCCCAGGGTTTTAGTACACTATTTTATAGACCAAAACCATATTAAGGCATAAGTGGCTGTTGCTATGATCCAAAACCATAAACAAATGTCATGAGATCTAAAATCATAAGCAGGAAAAAGGAGTGGGCAAAAACATCCCTAGGTGAGTACAATTTAAAGAATGGTTACTAACATCTACACAATCAATCTCAGACATTGTCCAAGAAAAAATAGAAACCAAAGAGAGAACACTTTTACATTGTATAAGAATTTCCATTTTGTGTTGCCAAATAGGCTATGCTCAGACACTGTTGATGGGTACAGAAGTGGGCTTTCCATGGGAAAAGCATTTCTTACATGATGTGGCATCTCAGGGCAAGATGGAGTCTGTTTGGTCATTGCCCAGATAGCCTGGCTCATAATATTAGGAGCCAGAGTTAAATTTTGAAATCCCAAAATGATCAATGGTAGATAAATGATTTAGTGCACAGTTGCCAAACAGAACTAGATCTTCTTTGTAGGAGACAAGTGAGGATTTTTCATGTCTTTATTATGCTCAGGTCAGTGAGGATGGGTAGAAATTACTGATGCTTATCACCAAACTAGTCAAGTATGCATGTGTGTGTGTCCAGGGGATTACATAAAATATTTCTATGAAGCCACTCCCATACCTATACTTTAGGTACAGAAATGTCTGATTAACTTTAAAAAGACAAAAGTAAAACAGAAATTAAAACACCAGTGTCTGATCTCAGTCAGTTCGGACCACACCTCTTTCCTGTACTGTCACCACAGACAGTTCACCAGCTAGGTAATGAAGCTGCAAAGCAGACAGTCATGTTTTTAGATGTGCCCTGCTGTTGTGCAGGGACTCTGACCCAGGAAATAGATTTAGGGTATAGGTTCAAGGTCATAAACATGAACTTGTGAGCATGTATGTTGGAACCTTTCACCTCCTTTGGGACTGCGGCCATTATTGGGTGTTGGCTGAGGTGGCCTCATGGGTTCCTCCAGAGCATTTTCCTATAAGTGACGTAGCTGGATTGGCGAACACAGGCTTTTAGCCCACACGTGCGGGCTTTTGACCTTAGCCCAACCTGTTTAACCTGAAATCTGCCTACGCCTCTAGTGTTACTAACCTAACTGCCCCCTATTGGTTCTTGATACTTTCTCTTTTTCTATCACTATATAACCTTGTCCCTGACACAATAAACTTGAGATTTGCTGCACCTTCATGGCAGACATAACTCCTGGCTCAGTGTGGTTTCTTTCCAATCTTGGGGTGGGGACTGGGCTGCAATCCTTACCCTGTCGCTCAAACCCTTGGAGATGACAGGGTTGTCTTGCCTGTCTCCCATGTACCCTTGTTGCAGGGAGCAACACATGTACCCCCCACCCCTTATGTAACCTGTTGGCAGTGTGACTACTTTGTTTGAAGTCCATATAAAAAGGGCCTATGGAAATGGTTGTGAGGAGGGGATAAAATGGAACTGGCTAGGGGCTGAAGCTGAAGCTGGCTAATGGCTATGGCTGCCTTTGAATAGAGGATGACCAATATTCCCACCATGTATTACATCTTCTACCTGCTAAATCTGTTTCCTGGGTCTGAGCCCTTGCATGATAATTGGCATAGTTGGCAGGATGTTCCACAAGTGAGAGATGCTTTAACCCTGGTGGACAGGAGAGACCTGTGGCTAATGAACACCTTGTAGCACTCAGTTGCCATGGTCCTATTAGCACAAATTCCTGTGTAGAGTTGGGATATGGTGAATAGGTCCCTTGTGAGCATAGAGAAGACTTCTGATTACCCTGCAGTGAATGTGGACCTGCTGGAGCAGACTGTGAACTGAGCAGTGGTACCCAGGTGCCAGCCCATGGCCAAGGACAAAGATGGCAGTGGTGGTGCCAGTGAGACAGAGTAACACACTAAGGAGCTGCATGCACAGCTTCTGGGGCCATGGGGTAACTGTGTCTTACAACTCTGAGAGCAAACACTGATGCAGCTTTACCAGAGACTGCCAAGAAGAAGTCACAAGATAAGGAAGAAGCCTTGAGAACAAGAGTATGGTTGCCAGAAGAGGATCTGCATACCTTGAAAATACCCCTCAGCCTTCCCCATCATGCTGATGGAGTCCCAGTAAAAGGAGGAAGGTTAACTAATTCCTGCAAGCCCAGCCAGTGGTCAAATAGAAAAATCAAACAGTTCAGCCGATGGCTCTGATGGGCAGCTGCCAGCAGGGCTGGCCCAGTAGTCAAGTTGACTTTATTCCACCTGTAGTAGAGTTGGAAATGGTGGACTTGAGAAAATAAGTTGGACAGAGGCCAAGAGAGCCCCTGGCCAATTTGTTGTTATGTATGTGAGATTTAAAGGTTCTGCTGGCCAAGAGGGGCAAGACACCTCATGTGCTACATGTTATGGATCCTGCACAAACTTCTGACTTAGATCTACTGGAGGCCAGCAGGAGCCAGAAGAGTACTGTATACTAGAAGCTGGCAGGCACCAGAGAACCCAAAGGTGTCAGGAGCCAGCCAGTGCCAAGAGAGCCCAAGTGTATTAGGAGCTGGCATGAGCCAAAAAAGAGAGAGGTGCTAGGGCCTATTACCTATGTAGGTGAACCAGAAACAAGCCCATACCTCAGAAGTAAGGCATCCATACTCTTTAGTGTTTGTTACACTAATGATTCCAGTAGTGGACAATTGCCCATGTGGCTGGCAGTGGCTCTGAAGTCAGAAACAAGCACTGTTTGGTTTTATATAGGTATAAGACAAGAAAGCCAGTTAGCTGAACTAAATGGTGATATCAAATGAAGAATTCTCCATAGTGATATGTCTAATAATTGTGCTGTGTATTGGGACAAGTTCTGTGTCAAGAGCCTTGGGAGCTAAGCATCCAAGAACAGGTAACTGTGGAACATGTTATGGACCATTGCCCCCCATGACTAGCCCAGGGAATGATGAAGCAGATGCTTTGGCTAGGGTGCAGTAATTAGAGTGGGTGCCTCCCACCAAAGTGGTGGCTTAGTTGCACTGCTGCCTTCAAATTTCAGGTATGAAGATGATGTGTAATGTAGTCAAAGAGTGGGGTTTGACTTTAATATGGGATGCCCTGGTAGAGGCTTACCAGGCATGTGTGGTTTGGGCTCTAGAGTGTACACACCCACCATGTTTTGAATTTCCAGATTGCCAGGTAATGTGGAGACACATCATTTTGACACAATTGTAGGTTGACAATCACCCTGTATTGTTCGCCTTGACAGCAGTGGATATGACCACAGGCTTGTTGTTTGCCTGAACCAGTGGTCAAACAACTCAATGCACTATGATTTCACCCTGTGTTATCAGCCTTGAATAACCAGCACATCACAATAGAAAGTGACTAAGGTACACATTTTACAGGTCAGGATGTATAGTTATCAGCAATTCAGATTCAATGGAAGCTGTGTGTTCTATGTTACCTACAGGCTGCAGGCACGATAGAGAGATATAATGGTTTGCTTAAGCAAGGACTTAGGTCTTCAGCCAACACACCTTCCACAAAGAGGGTGGGCACAGTGCCTATGGTAGCTGTGAAAGCTCTGAATATGGGTCCCCAGTGAGGAAAAACAGCTATTGTGGAAGCTTTGCTGTGTCACATAGCAACACCAATATGCATCCAGGTGAAAACAAAGGATGCTGAACTTAAGACTGGGTTTGGGAAATGAAGGAATGTTCTATTGCCTGCTACCACTGGAATGACTAGGGGGAAGACTGTGGATTGGACATGACTATGGACAGAAAAGTTCTCCCACCTTCACTGGGTAGCCCTGTTAGCCCCACAGGGAACATGTTTGGAGTGTGATATTTTTGTAATGCCATGGACAACTAATGAAGCTCCTCCCCCTGGATGACTAGGCCCAGGTACCACAGATGGGACACAAATTCTAAAGTGCACATTTGTTTTTACCTTTTGACCCATTGTGAGTTTCCTGGTGCTGGTGCACACTGAACTTGCTGGGGTACAGGAACAAGCTGTACAACTGTGATATCACCATAAGGGAAGCTGCCACAGGCAGCCACTGTGCTTTCCCAGGACTGAAAGCTGCCATGAATTTCCCCAAATGCATGTGATTTGCCTGTGCTAATACTTGTAACTGCTTTGTTCTTTCATCTGTAGGTGTGTCCTCACCAACACCATTGTGAACTGTACACACACCTATACCAGACATTCTTTCTGGGTATGCACTGAAATGTTTGTAAGCTTTGCTGAACAACCCTGGTTAATCAAGTCTATTCCTGAACAACTGAACATGGCTGGAAAGACTTTAATTGCCATCTAAGTATAGGATAAAATTGACAATTACTTTTTAGTAATTATAAGGGATGGGGCTTTTCTTTCAGTTGTATATTGTTGCAGCTCATGTTGTTATGAATACAGGGCTCTTCTCTACTTGCAAAGGGATCATTGCAGAAGACTTCAGATGTGTAGATTATACAGTAAGGAATCTTAAAGAGGTAGATTTGGGGGCAAGCCAGAAATGACTATATTTAGGCTGCCTCACTGAGAATTCTGGTGGGCTATGTTATATATCCAGAGGTAGGAACTGGCTCTTATGGTTAGTCAAGGTCAGAAACACAGTAATTTACCATATAGACTCAAGGTCATAAACATGAACTTGGAAGCATCCCCTGCCCACCCCATGTAACCTGTTGGCAGTTTGCCTTCTTTGTTTCAATTGCATATAAAAAGAGCCTATGGACACAATAGCAAGACTGTGGAACCAACCTAGATGCCCTTCAATAGACAAATGGATAAAAAAATGTGGCATTTATACACAATGGAGTATTACTCTGCATTAAAAAATGACAAGATCATAGAATTTGGAGTGAAATGGATGGCATTAGAGCAGATTATGCTAATTGAAGCTAGCCAATCCCTAAAAAACAAATGCCAAATGTCTTCTTTGATATAAGGAGAGTAACTAAGAACAGAGTAGGGACAAAGAGCATGAGAAGAAGATTAATATTAAACAGGGATGAAAGGTGGGAGGGAAAGGAAGAGAGAAGGGAAAATGCATGGAAATAGAAGGAGACCCTCAGGGTTATACAAAACTACATACAAGAGGAAGTGAAGGGAAAGGAAAAAAATAATACAAGGGGGAGAAATGAATTACAGTAGAGGGGGTAGAGAGAGAAGAGGGGAGGAGAGGGGAGGGGAGGGGGGATAGTAGAGGATAGGAAAGGCAGCAGAATACAACAGACACTAGTATGGCAATATGTAAATCAATGAAAGTGTAACTGATGTGATTCTGCAATTTGTATATGGGGTAAAAATGGGAGTTTATTAGCCACTTGAATCAAAGTGTGAAATATGATATATCAAAAACTATGTAATGTTTTGAAAAACCAACAATAAAAAAAGAGCCTATGGAAATGGAAGTGAGGAGGGGCTGAAATGAAACTGGCTAGAAGCTGAAGCTGAAGGGACAAGGAGACTGGCTAATTGCTATGGCTGCCTCTGAATATTTCCATATTTCCACCATGCCTTGAATTTTCCTCTACTAACTTAACCCTTAATCTGAGCTTGCTGGGATATAGAACCAAGCTTTACAAGTTGATATCACCATTCAGGGAAACTGCCACAGGTGACCACTTTGCTTTCCCAGAATGCAAACCTGGCAAGGAATTTCACAGCCTCTGTTCAACACCTGATATAATTAAAACTAGGTCACCACACAAGTTTTTTCTCTATATGAGCTTATACTAGGACCTGGATGTCTCTGAAATAGAATTAGTACACACATGTAAGAATTAGGGCCTGATGTATGCTATACTCTCTGTGAATACATGGCATAAAAAAAGTTCCAGATGATATTTAAGGCAGGAATAAGCTCAAGAAAATCTTTCTCATTAAGATAAGATGGGAGGAAAAATTTCTAAAAGCCTGCTTTTCTAAAGATTAAAAGATTCAGACACCTGAGTCCTGGGTCAAACTGTTGGTGTGTGTGGCTTTGCTGACCTGGCTCACATTCCCTCCGAGGCACTGCATGGGGAGAAGGCCTTGAGGACAATTACTTGAGTAGGGTAAAAACTTAAGATTGGAACTAAATAATATGCATGCCTTAATTATATATAATTGAGGCTAGGTTCATTTTTTTAACAATTTTCTTTTATTATAAACAAAGTTACAATGAAAAAACTTGAACATGTATTTTCAAGATATTGTGTGAGGGTGACTTTAGATGAATAGACTTGCTGAATAAAAGGAAGGGCACAAGTAGCTAGTAAAAGTCTTTCAAATCATAGCCAAAAATTTCTCACAAATTCATTTCAGAATATGTGCAAGTTTTCTACATCTTACATAACAATAATTATTTTTCTACTTGAATAACACGATTTTTCAAAAGTACAAGACAAAGGCCAAAAAACGTTTATTGTGTAAATTATCTGCATAATTTAAATCAATATTAAGATGCTTACAAGTCTTGATTGTATCCTTCTATGGCTCATTTTAGATATTTTAGAGTTTTTTTCCATCCACACTGTTTTCATAATCTTTTTTAAAAAATGTAGTTCTAATAAGGACTATGCCCATTAAACTAAATTTAATCAGAAATTAAACAAAACTTGTAGACAAATAATATGCACATTAACTAAAATAAATTTGCTATATTATATAGATTAAACTTCAGAGTGAGATCAGAATAACAATGATTTTCCAAATTGTTTGAAGAAATATAAATTTAAGGCCCTTCTGAAAGAAATTATCCTTGGATACTTTATATAAAATGAATATACAGTTTTTATATATTATGGTTTCAAATTTAATTCTACCTTATTAATATTACTAAATTGTTTTATTCCTTTAAGCTCAGGTAGATGTTTGTAAGCTACCTGTTACACAATAACAATGCTAGTATTTCTCAGAATTTAATAATATTTTTAAAAATAAACAACAGGTATGGGCAGGAGGACTGAGCAGAAAGATTATTTTAGGACAGATAAATCCTGCTTCAGAGACTAGCTTGAGGCTGGAGAAATAAAAAAAAACCCAATTTTTAATAATATGACTTTCAATATAACAATCATGCACATCTTCATAAGAAAAGATGTAAAAATTGTCAGATGCTTACTCAGATAATGAAAATATTGGATGTGAGACAAGTAAGAATGTTAGAAGCTATTCCATGTACAAAAGTCAAAATATAAGGAAGGGTGCCAGTGGATGATAGAACTAAAGCTAGTATACTCAATGTATGACTACACCATGCAAATGATTCTTAATGTGTAAGTCAGAGTTGTTATCTAGACTCAGAAAATGATAAAAATCTAATGCTTTCACCTACATAAATATCAACCAGATATGGTGGTGCAGGAGGTTAAGGCAGTAGAATCTCAAGTTCATGCTAGCTTTAGCAAATTAACCAGGCCATAAGCAACTTACCAAGACTGTGTCTCAAAATAAAAAAAAAAGTAAAATAAAAAGGACTGGGAATGTGACTCAGTAGTTAAAAGACCCTGGGTTCAATCTCTTGTACCAAAAGAAAAAAAAAATTCAGCGGTATGTTCCTTTGGCAACCTCAGATATTATGATAACCATAAACTGCTCCTGCAAGTTTCCAAGCTCTCCCTGGAGGGCAGTATTGTCCCCACAAAAACACTGACCTAGAGCTTCTCTGCAGAATTAACTGGATGTCTTTGCCTCTTTACCACCCTAGGCTAGCAGGATCAGGAAAAAGGCCTAGAGACATTGTCTTGCCTCTTTTCAGCCAGTTTTGTCTTACAGTGTTCTTGCACCTGAGGAGAAAGTCTGAGTTCAATTTCAAGATTCTAATTAGGTATATACTATAATAAAAACAAACACATTTCAACTGACCCTGGCTCTAGTACCTAACAAGAAGAGTCATAACCTGCTTTGATTGTTTAAATAATCTAGTCGAGAGCAATGAGTTGACTCTTTTATAACCTGCTGGAAAACTTTTATTTTTCCACCAATTATAGCCCAAATAAAAATAAGCTTCATCCACAGTGCATCAACACTGTGATATGAATTGTGTCCAGAGGAAAACAAGTAAATCATGTAACATTAGAAGATGATCTGTTAGAACCATATGACTTGGAAAACCAAAATGGAAATAGCATTCTGAAATTCTGTTTATCCAGTCTTTAAATGATTGACATGCTGCTAGTCAAGTGAGTTCTTCATGGCTATGCATATAACTTTGAGGACAAGATAGTAAAAAGTCTTTCAAGCCAGTCAGTATTCCAGGCCATGAGACATTCTCTAGGCCTTGTTCCTGTTCTCCTGCAAGCCTAGGGTGTTAACTCAGAATACATGTCTTTGTCATGGGTGATGCACTTTTCACTGAGGACCAAAAGAACCTTACAACTCTTGTAGACCCTGTTTGTAGAAAACTGAGTACTGGGACTGGGGCTGTAGTTCAGTGAAAGAGCATTGTCTCACACATGTGAGGTACTGGATTTGATCCTTAACACCACACGAAAATAAGGAAATAAAATAATAAAGATAAAAAAAAGAAAACTTAAAAACAAGAAAGAAAACTGAGTACTTATTTGGTTCTGAAAACAACATACTATTGATTGAACCTTGTTCATGTTTGCCTCGAGACTAAGCATATGGCATGGAAAAGACACCTTGGATTGTAATTAGGTTCTAAAAAATCCTCTTAGAATTCCAAAGTAAAAAGTGAATTCTTTACTTTGGATTTTTTTGGCAGGAACCTTCACACTGTGCCATAATTAATGACCTGATTATGATTCCTGAAAAATAATATAAATTTTATTAACATATTATGGTATCCCAGCTATGAGCTTATCAAAATCTCAAAAACAAGGTATAAGGAAGAATCTCATTTGAAAGAATTAGAAACTCATAGGATTTAGTACAAGTTTTGGTTCAGTAGATATTTTTGAATGAGTGAATATTTTCGCAAATGAATAAACACATGGACAGATAAATGATAGATTACTATATAATTCTTGATTAGCTAGACAAGATACCTGACTCCTCAATTCATAAAAATGAAATTCTATGAAATTGAGCCCTTTTATCATTGTTCCTTAGCCATTTAAGAACTAGAGCAGTTGTATAACTGTCAGAAGTTTCTGAGTCATAATCCTCTTGACTCATTTATGCTGAGTAACGTGGTTTCCTTCTGCAAGTAGATGAGTCTGAAATTCATTCTAACCCTGAATTTCTGCAATCATTCCTTGTGACATATTTTACTTCAGAACTTTTGAGTGCAGATAGCTTACATTATTTGAGAATATTGCCTCATTAGGGAACTGTTAATGTCTTCTTCTTGGAGGTGGGAGACTCAGTCTTCATTGCACAAGGATGGGGTAGGTTTCTGACCACAAAATGTTATATCAGATATTTGGGAAAGATTTTCAGGGTGCATCTTCATCCACTGAGTGAGTAAAAGTTTCCATGAAACTTAAATGTGGCTTTTCTAAGATCATCCACTCTGGAGTCAGTTCTCTTTGAATCCCAGCTCTAATACTTGCTTTGATAAGCCACTTAAACCTCCATTGCTCAGTGTTTAATCTGTAATATTGGGGTAATAAAGGAACCTTAATCATAATTTAAATGCTTAAGCATGTCAAAAGCCTAAGAATTATGCCTTGCACATATTGAACATCATTTTTATTATTGTTTCTTCTAAGAAAAGAAACCACCTCAGGTCCTCCATCCTCTTAATTGGCATTTGATTTCTGCTCTAGAGGGTTTGAACTGACTGTATGATGCTGTTTCATCCCAGGATATTTGGGAGGAATTTAGTGATAGTTAGGGCTCTTTTTGGTGACCAAGAAGCTAAGAAAACTTACTGTAAAATGTGATGGATTATATCAGGTCTTACCTGTTCCCTGATGCTTTCTCTCACAGCTGACACTTGTCAAGAGGCTGTGTATTATTCCAGGAATGATGCTGTTCCTGGGCAAAATGAACTTGACCAGCTCTTGTCTGACATGCTATTTATGAATAAGCCATCTCACAGATAACCTGTCCTGACTATCTACGCTTGTGCTCTGTTCCCCATGTCTGTGATCTTCCCAGAGCTTGGTTATTCCATCCCAGTTCCTCCTTTACTCTGTTCCTATTCCCCATTCCTAGTCCTAAACTTCCTAAATACCTATTGGGTCACTTCGACTCCACTTGTAATGATTGATTCCCCAAACTCCTTTTTCCTTCATGCCTGAAACTCTGAGCACTTTGCTCATAGGTTTTAATATCACTGTGACCATCCTGTCCTTTGTACACTTTCCTTTTTCTATAAGCCTGCCTACTTTGCCTAATCTGTGGACTATCTTGTCTGTCTATGACATTGGACTTTATCTTGGTGTTTAAAGCAGTGTTTCTTTTTTTCTTTTTCCTTTTTTTTTATCTCAAGCTGCTTCCTAATACTGTTGTTTTATTTAAGTGGGTAGAGATGCTATGTGTTAAGAAAAACTCATTTCTTCTGCCTTGTGAGTGTAGAGTTAGACTGCATGTTCTAACTTCCCTTAGAGTTAGATTTGGTCATGTCACTGAAATCCATCTAAAGGAATGTGGGCAGAAATGATGTCCTTCTTTTTTTTGGCCCCACACCTTCTCTCTCTTCCTCTATGGATTGTCTAGATACAGGGTTCTAACAGAACCAAGGCCATACAAGAAGACAGGGGCAGGATGCAAGGAGCCTGGTTCTCTGAATGATGGCAGACAAGACTGCCTACTGACTAGAAATTTCCAAACTGATCTTTATGTGAATGAGAAATAAACTTTTATTCTGCCAAGTCACTTTTAATGTTTTTAGATATTCTATATAATTGAATGTTACCCTATTTTATACAATGGGCCTTTCTGAATCCAATTCTCAGCTATTCTCCAGTTTTCCTGTCTAGTTTTGCTATAACTCTCCAGTCAGACCTGACTTGATTCTCTTCCAAAGAAAAATACTTCAAAGGCAAATCTTTAATTTCATGACCCTCAAGCTTCAACTGACATGGGTTTATTCAACTTTTCCATACCCCTTAAATAATTTTATAATCATGAATCTTAGACCCCTTTGGAAACCTACAGTTTAACTCCCCCCCCCGAAAAAAGGAAAGAAATAAAAAAGAAGCCCATAAACACAAACCACATGTGTAAATTGCCTGAGAGTTCAGAGATTTCTGAAGTTTACAGAGCCCATATTCCAGGTGTAAACAATGAAAAAGTCGGTTTTATCCCAGTTCTCTCACACTGGGTTACCCTGTCTTCAGAATTAGATAAAAGCATTTGAGAGTCAGAGTCTTGATAAATTGCCCAGGCTGGGCTTGAATTTGCTATCCTCCTGCCTTAACCTCCAGAGTCACTGTTACTACAGATATGCACCCTCATGCCCAGCTCATGTATCTATTTCATTAGTGAGGTTGAACCTTTAAAGGCTGATAATCAAGTCATTTGAATTTTCCCCCTTTTTGAATTGCCTGTTCATTTTTTGCCCATGTTATATTGTGGTATTTGTCTTCTTTTTAAAATATCTTTAAGAAATCTTTATACATTAATGATACCAAGTATTTGCCACAAATATTGAAGATTTCATTCTCTCATATTGTTGCCATATTTTCCAAAATAAAGCTATTTATTTCTTCCTTCCTACATTCCTTGCTTTCTTTATCTTAACTTCCCTCGATAATAATCTTTTTAATATTTCTATATCAATATGCATCTTCTAGTAATTGTCATTGATGTAATGTGTTGCATATAAGTATTCAATTTATAAGCTGTTAGGAAGAAAGTGGCTAACATACTGGCAGCTGTAGGACAATTGCTGCTGCAACAGTGAGAGCAATAATAGTGGCTATAAGAGTATCCAGAAAACATTTGTGACTAAGGAATATTAATTCATCATTGGGTTTATATAAGACATTATGCTATGGACTGGTAAAAAAACTAGAATTCATTCATGAGTTCATTGTTTTAAATTTATGTTTGCAATAATATTTAAACTGATATTATGGGTAGAATAATAAGTGGCTTTATTTCCTTTAATAGTAACTTTATATGGCCATGGTTCATGGTAAAATAATTGTCTTGTCATTTAAGGCAAGCGTCTGCATGCTTTCTTGACAAAGTGCCAGAAAGTAAATATTTCTGGCTTTGTGGGCAACATGATCTCAGTCACGATTATAGAACTCTGCTATTAAGGCATGGAATTAGCCAGTCAATATGTAAATGAACAAATGTGACTGGGATCCAATAAATATTTATTTGCAAAAGGTGGCCCATGGGAAAGAGTTTGTCAAATTCTGGGTTTTTTATTTGCCTTAGTATTATTATTATTATTATCATTATTGGTAAATCCTGTGTGGCTAAGGCCCCTGAAAATTTCCAATAAGGATGGGGATGAGGTCATCATTTTTGAGGGCTGCCTCTGACTTGATGATGAAGAGGGTGAAACCACTTTGTCCTCTGCCTCACCATCAAACCATTGTGCCTTGGACTGGTGGTAGAGGCACAGGCTTGGGAGCCAGACCACCTGTGTTCAAAGCCCAGCCGTGACAAAAACCAGCTGTGTGACCTTGGATCAATTACTTTACATTTCCATGCCTCAGTCTTCTCCTCTGCATAACAAGGGATGGTGATGACATTCTGCCTCAGAGGCTGTGTTGGGGATTAAATTAATTAAGACAGAGAATGCCGAAGTGGGTGTTTGGACTGGAAACCTACTACTGTTACCTGAGCATCTGCCAAAGATAGGGCCTGTAGGAGATCAACCTCTCATGTGACTAAGTTAACTCTCCTGCTGGTTGATGTGGCATCAGGCACACATGCTGCTAGACTGCCCCACTCTTCTAGGGTTCGAGTGACTTGTGTCTTTCTTCCCAGGCTTGTCTTGCTACAGGCCCAAGAGTGAAGCTATGGTCACCTGTTCCTTTATAATATGACCTCTTGCCCTTTTTAGGTAGAATCATCCATGGAAGTGCCTTGTGTGTCCCCTTTTCTTTCTATGCCTTTGGGTGTGGTCTACCAAGATGTCAGTCAACCTGCTGATAGTGGACATCATGAAGATAGACTCAGCCCCATGAAACCTAACCCCTTGCCTCATTTGAATATCTTCTCCTCAATAAAAAGGGTCAACACATGCTCTCTCTCTCTCTTCCTGCATACCCTTAAAATCAGAAGAGCCATTACTGCGACCCCAAAGAAAAAGGTATTTGTGTCTCTTGTGTGGTTATTTTGCACAGCCACTTTAGCACAATTTTTCTGGAGTGACCCCTGAGCCTTTTAGTCATTAGAACAGAAACCCAGCAAGGACCTACACCTGGTGAAAGGTGTTTCACAATCATTGCTCTGGCCCCTCAGAATTCAACATGAGTGTGGAGTGTTGTTACCCTGTTCTCCAGAGTAGGAAAGGAGACTTGAACAGGAAGGATCAAAGGGGTGTCCTGCAGTGATAGAACAGAATACAGTGATGGTTTTATTTTTAAATCACTGGTTCTCAAGCAGGTGGAATTTGGAAAACTCTATGCCCACCAAGAGAACTCTTGGCAATGTTTAGAGACATTTCTTGTTGTCACAACTTGGAGGAACATGAAAGCTTGGCCAGAAGGGGTGGAGCCCTGGTACAGTGCTCAGGCATCCTCCCATGAACAGGACAACCCCATCCTATAAAGGATGCTTCCAGCCATCATACAGAAAAACTAAGTTGGAGAAGCCCTGTCCTAAATACACTGCTTCATCAGAGTTTCCTCAGATAAGGATCACAATGTAAGTTGATAATTTGGGAGGTGCTTCTAGGAAGCATGGGTATCAGAGAGTTCAAGTGAGACACGGTAATAAAGATCAAGAGTAAGGGGCTATTACCAAGTAGGTTTCCATAAGAGGCAACTGTGCCTAATCTTCTTGGGGACCCCTAAGGGACTGTGTAAAGCATGCACATTTCAGAGCTTGCTCACCTGAGGTGCAAGGGAGCTGGGTATTTATGCACCAAACCTGTCAGCCATTGGCTTAGGAATGCTCCAGTGAGATGCTGATTTCCTCACACTTCCAACATGCTTCACTGATGGAAATAAGGGAGACTAGTGGCCAGAAAACCTTTCAGGTGAAGGTTTTTCTCTGAGGTGGGGAGCTGCAATTAAAAAACATGCCTAGAATGGAAAGTGCCAAGGAGTATGAGTGCTCACAGCTGGCATGTTCTTCTGGTCACATGATTCCCAGGAGGAAAACATTAATGTACCCCAAATAAGCATCCAGTATTCAGCCTTGCTTTCAACAAGGGTGAGGAAATTATTGGTTGGATGAAAATCTGCAGGAAGCATTACCTGGGAAGAGCTCCAGAGGATCTGGCCTTCACTGATTAGCAGGCTCACCAGTGAGGATCATAATGCATGGCAATCTTAGGGGTAGGAACCCAGGTTTTGGGAAATGGAACAGAAGCCAGCTCAATATCCTGGGGAACTTCACTCTCACAGGTGGAGCATATTCAACACTGGGGCAAAACAGTCTAGGTATGGAGCCAGGGTTACTTGAGAGACCTGTTACCATAGGGGGAGGCTGGGAGGGTTCAAAGCCTGATGCTGGTCAGCAATGGCCAAGCTAGTGGTTCTGTAACACTGGGTGAGGTGGGCAAACAAGACCTTGATCCTAATTGGCCATTAAAGAACATCATGAGTGAAAGTGCAGACTAACCCAAGAGACGTAATCCCTGACTCTCAAGCCTACTCCAAGCCCCAGGTGGTGCTTGGCCATGAATGAAAGCGGAAAGTAAGGGGCATGGCTCCAAGAGCCTACCCTTGTCAGGGAGGACATCTGTCTGCTTTCTTAAGAGCATCTCACTGCTCAGTGTATGATCACTTACCCAAATGGAGGTGCAGGACACTGTCCATCAAATAGGATCAACATGTCTGCAGAGGGTTAAAAAATGAGTTTAACAGAAGAAGCTCGGACTCAATACTGTTATAACAGCCACCCAGAGAGTGCCACCTAAGTGCCAGGCCCCCTTCTGTGTACTTTTTAAAGATTCATTCATTGTATTCATACAGCACCCCCATGATCATGATGAGCTGCCATTGGCGGAGCATCTCTTTTCAGCAATCACCCTGCAAACCGCATGGCATCTACATCCATGATTCTATATTGATAAATCTAAATTGAAGATTTGACATTGATGAATCTATATCAATGCATAGTTATCATTGAATCTATATCAATGAAATGAGATATTGAAGAATTGATTTAAATGAATCTACAACAATGAATATAATCTATGAATCAATATCACTAAATGTATATAGATATGTCATATCAATGAATTTATATTAATAAATTGAAATTTATTTTATCAATATTGATGACTATATGAATGAAACTATATCAAAAAAAATGATATCAATGTATCTCCATCAAAGAATAGATATCACTTAATATTGATGCATCTGTACCAATGATACTGATATTAAAATATCAATATCAAATGTTATATGATTAATTGTTATGAATGAATCATTATCAATTCATTGATCTCAAAGAGTCAATATTGGGCTGGGGTTGTAGCTCAGTGGAAGAACACTTGCGTAGCATGTTTGAAGCACTGGGATTGATTCTCAGCACCATATATAAATAAATAAAATAAAGGTCCATCAAGAACTAAAATGATTTTTTTTTAAAAAGTCAGTATTGATAAATCTTCATTAATGTATCTATATCAATAATCCATATTGATGAATCTAAATCAATACATCAATATCAGTGTATTTACATCTCTAAAATATATTGATTAATATATATATCAATGAATCTATATAGACAAATTGATATCAATCTACATTAATTGATATGATGAATTGTTATTGATGAATCAAATCAGTGAATAGATCTAGCGGAATCTACATTAATTTGTCTATATTGATGAAACAATATTAGGAAACCATACTATGCTGATTAATCTATATAAAATATTATATAGAATCTATATAAAAGATTCATATCAATGAATCTAAATTGAAAGGATGTATTGAAGAATCAATATCAATGAATCTATATCAACAAATTGATATTGATGAATCAATACCAATATATTTATACTAATAAATCTGTATTGATGAATCTATATTGATGTATGTATTAACATTAATGAATCTATATCCATAAATCTGTATCAATGAATCTAAATCATGTATCTGTTGATGAATCTGCATGGAGAATGCTATATCAATAAAATGATATTGATAAATTATGTTTGATGGATCCATATTAATGAATCAGTATCAATGAATCTACATCTATGAATTTATATTTATGAATTGATAACAATGAATCTAAATTGATGAACTGATACCAATGAATCTGTATTACTATCAATGATTCTCTATCAATTAATTGATATCAATGAATAGATATCAATGAATTGGTATCAATGAGATGTTTTAGTCAGCTTTTTTGCTGCTGTGACTAAAGGATCACCAGAACAATTGTATAGAAGGAAAAGCTTATTTGAGGGTTCACAGTTTCAGAGGTCTTAGTCCATAGAAGGCTGTTTCCATTCCTTGGGGCTTGAGGTGAGGCTGAAGATCATGACAGGAAAGGGTAGCAAAGGGAAGAAGCTCATATTACAATGATCAGAAAGCAGATAAAGAGGTACAAAATATATATCCCAAAGCCACACCCCAATTCCCACCTCCTCCAGCCACACCCTACCACTTCAGTTATCATTTAGTTAATCTCTATCAGGGAATTCAATCACTGATTGGCTTAAGACCCTCACAACCCAATCATTTCTCCTCTGAACCTTCTTGCATTGTCTCACATGTGAGACTTGGGGGATGCTCACATCCAAACAATAACAATGAATCAATATTGGCAAATCTATATTGATGAATATATATCAATGTAATAATACCAATATATGTATATTGATGTATACATGTTGATGTATCTAAATCAATGAATCTCTTCTGATCAATCAATACAGATGTATTTGATATTGATGAAACTATATCAATGTATATTGAAAAATCTATCAATGGACTATATTTCCTATTTCCATTCCCCCTCCCTTCTCTTAATTCTCTTTGTCTAATCTCAATTACTTCTATCCCCCTCCTTATTGAGAGTTCATTAGCATATCAGAGAAAATATTCGGCCTTTGGTTTTTTGGAATGGGCTTATTTCACTTAGCATGATAGATAGATCTCTATCCTATTACTGAAAAATTCTATAATTTCATTCTTCTTTAAGGCTGAGTAACATTCCATTCTGTATATATATAAAATTTTCTTAATATTTTCATCTGTTGAACGGCACTTAGGTTGGCTTCAAAGTTTAGCTATTTTAAATTGAGCTGCTATAAACATTGATGTTGCTGCATCACTTTAGTATGCTGATTTTATGTCCTTTGTATATAAATCAAGGAGTGAGATAACTGAATCAAATGGTTATTCTATTCCAAGTTTTCTGAGGAAATCTTAATACTGCTTTTCATAGGGGTTGCACCAGTTTTAAGTCCCATCAGCAATGTATGAGTGTATCATTTCCCCCACATCCTGGTCAACATTTATTTTTGCTAGTATTTTTAATAATTACGCTTCTAATGGGAGTAAAATATCTCAGTGTAGTTTGGATTTGGATTTGTCTAATTCTTAGAGATGTTTAAATTTTTTTCATGCATATGTTGTCTGCATTTCTTTTTTTGATAAGTGTCTGTTTAGTTCTTTTGCCCATTTATAAATTGGGTCCTTTTTAATATTTATTTTTTTAGTTATAGGTGGATACAATATTTTTATTGTATATTTATGCGGTGCTAATGATCAAACCCAGTGCCTCACGCATGCTGTTCCCATTCCTAGGTATTTGATTCAATTTGAATTTTGTGCAGGGTAAGAGGGGTTAATTCCATTGTACTATACATGGATTTTCGGTTTTCCCAGTACCATTTGTTGAAGGGGCTATTTTTTCTCCAATGTGTGTTTTTGGCACCTTAGTCTAGAAACAGATAACTACGGATTTCTGTCCGTGTTTTTTATTGTATCCCACTGGTCTTCATGCCTATTTTGGTGCCAGTACCATGTTGTTTTTATTTTTATAGCCCTTTAGTATGATTTTAGATTCAGTATTGTGATGACTCCAACATTGCTCTTTTTGCTTGGGATACTTTTGGTATTCTTGTTTTCTTTTTTCCTGTGAATTTTAGAACTGATATTTCTAATTCTTTGAAGAATGTCACTTGTATTTTGATGGAGATTGCATTGAGCCTGAATTATGCTTTTGAGAGAATGAACATTTTGATCATGTTATTCTGCCTATCTTTTCATCTTTTAAGGTCTTTTTCAATTTTTTTCTTCAGTCTTCTGGAGTTTTCTTTATAGAGTTTCTTCATATACTTCAGTAGACTAATTCCAAAATATTTCTGATTGATAGAATGTGATATTTTTTCACAGTAGTGTCCAAAAGTGATTGATTTATGTTGTTCTTGTATCCTGATACTTTACTAAATTGATCATTCTAGATATCTTCTTGTGGAATATTTTGGCTCTTCTAAATTTAGAATCATGTCATCAGCAAACAGACTATTTAATTTCTTCTTTTCCTATAATTTTCCCTTAATTTTCTTCTTTTGCCTAATTTCTCTAAATAGAGTTTTAAGCACTAAATAGTACCAATAGTACTGGTAAGTTTGGACATCCTTTTCTTGTTTCTGTTTTTACAGGAAATGCTTTCAGTTATTCTCCATTTAGTATAATGTAAGCTTCACAATTTTGCTGTAATTTTCTTATATTCTTAGTTTTCTAATGTTTTAAATATAAATGGTAGATGTAGTTTTTCAAACACTTTTCTGGATCTATTAAGACAATCATGTGATTTTTGTTCATAAATTTATTTATGTAGTAAATTACAATTACTGATTTGTATATGTTGAACCTTCCTTGCATATCTAGACTGAAATCCACTTAATCATAATGCACTACCATTTTTAAAAAACATTTATGTTGAGGTCAAGGTTGTGGCTCAGTGGTAGAGGGCTTGCCTAGCATGGAAGAGGCACTGGGTGTGGTCCTTAGCATCACATACAAATAAATAAAATAAAGACATTCTGTTCATCTATAACTACAACAACAACATAATAATGTTTTTTAGTTGCAGATGGACCAAATACCATTATTTCATTTATTTTTATGTGAAGTTAAGGATCGAACCCAATGCCTCACACATGCTAGACAAGCACTCTGCAATAGAGCTACTGCCCCAGGCATGCACTAACATTTTGATGTGTTTTTGTATGCAGTCTGCCAATATTATATTAAGAATTTGTGCATTTGTGTTCATCAAAGGTATTTACTTCAAGTTTACTTCCCTTGCTAAATCTTACTTGTTTCTAAGAATTTTTATTTGTTCCCTGATTTCATCTTTATTTATTATTCAAAGGTGAATTTATCTTCAAGTATTAGAGAGGCTGTTTTTTTTTATTTTGTCATGGATTTCTAATTTATTGCTTATGGTATGATAGTGTGCAAGAAATTCTCTTCAGTTTTATGTTTGTTGTAGTTTGATTTGTGATGTAAAATATGATTAAATATTTTATGTACTATTGAGAAAGTGAATTCAATCATCGATTAATTAAATATTCCATAGATGTCTGTTAGGTTCATTTGGTTCAGAGTATTTTTTATTTCTGTACAATCTTCCCTAAGTTTATGTCTGTATTATCAATCCAGTGGTGAGAGAGTTGTGCTAACTTCACCTAGTATTATTGAATAGTTGTGTATTTGATTCTTAATATCAAGAAGAGTTTTTTATGTACATAAAATATAAATATTTATAATTGGTATATGTTGTTGTTGGATGATTCCCTCAACCAATATGAGGTGATTTTCTATGTCTCTTTGAAGAATTTTGGCTTGAATTCTATTTTTTTTTTCAAATCTCCATCTCTATTGTAATGATCTGACACTTTCTGTGTTTTCTAATTTTACTCCTTACATCTTTTTTTATCTCATTGAAAAAATTTAACTACAAATTTCTCAATATTTTTCTCTAAAATTTTCTCAGCCATTATTCAATGGAGCAGTTGCTAAAGTACTATAAATCATTTAAAGTCTTCTTCATATTCCTTCCATGTCTACCCTATTGAGATGGTTATTGCTTTTTCAATTAAGGAAGAGATTACTTTGTGAGCTTTATCTTTAGTGCTCTGGGTTGAACAAATAAATTCAATGTGTGATCTTTTATGATGCCTGTAATAGTACCATTTGAGGAAAGTAATTGAACCCTATTTATTTCCTCCTTAATAAAAATTAAAAACTTGTTGATATTGTTCTTCAATGTTCCCGTAATCCAGGTATAATTTTGTAGTAGAGTTCTGAAACAAATGGAAAGATTAGTTATTAAATATAATAAACTGCTAAAACATTAAACAAGGACTTAAAGGACAAAAAGAAGAATTGGGTATAAGAAAAAAAAGAAAAAGAGAAAAAAGAAAAGAAGGTAAGAAATAATATACACCAAGATGAAAGGGAAAAAAAATAAGAGATATACTTGTACTAGCAGTAGATAATGTAATGTAAAAGAGAGACTAGGAGTTAAGAAGAGCAAGTATAATCTAGGAAGGGGAAAACAAAGAGATGAAGAATGATTCCAATTGATGTTTTAGAACATTAGAATACATTCAAATGTATTGAAGGTATAATGTTCACTATTAAGGTAACAAATAACAATGAAGAAGAGAAATAATATACATGATCAAATTTGACTTTAGATTTCCTGCAAACATTCTTTCTAAAAAACTATTTTTAGTTGTAGATAGATACATACATTTATTTATTTATGTGTAATTTTTGTGTTTATTTTTAATATGTAATTCATCACATCAATAAACTTAAAGATAACTATGCTAAGTCCCAGGCCAACATCATTCTAAATGGAGAAAAATTGAAAATATTTCCACTTAAAACTGGAACAAGACAGTAATGCCCTCTTTCAACATTTCTATTTTTCATAGTTTTTAAAATACTGTCCAGAGCTAGATTAAAGAAATTAAAAGGATATATATAGGTGAATAAAAACTCAAATTAGCACTACTTTCTAATGATATAATTATGCATCTAAAAGACCCAAAAAATTCCATAAGAAAACTTCTAGAACTAGTAAATAAATTCTGCAAAGTAACAAAATCAACAAAATTAAATCAAAGGCATTTCTGCATATCAGTGAAAAATCCTCTAAAAGGAAACTAGGAAAAATACACTATTTACAATAGCATCAAAAAATAAATAAAATACTTGGGAATCAACTTAATGAAAGAGATAAAAGACCTCTATAATAAAAACCTCAGAATGCTAAAGAAAGAAATTAAAGAAGACCTTAGAAGATGGAAAGATCTACCTTGTTTTTGGACAGGCAGAATTAAAATTGTCAAGATGACCATATTACCAAAACACTATACAGATTTCATGCATTTTCAATCAAAATCCCTATGATATTCCTAATAGAAGTAGAAAAAAGCATTCATGAAATTAATCTAGAAAATTAAGAGACCCAGAATAGTTAAAGCAATCCTTAGCAAGAAAAATGAAGCAGGTGGCATCACTATACTACAGCCATTAGTAACAAAAAACAGCATGGTATTGGCACCAAAATAGATTTGTTGACCAATGGTAGCAGAGTCTTTTCTGGCATGCCAGTCCACAATGCATGGGTTCTAAGAGTAGCTGTCATAGTAGAGGGTTTTATCTTCATCCTGCTATGCTGAGATAAAATTGCAGTGTTTCAGAGAAAATTCACCTCAAGTAAAATATAATATTTTGATAGCAAAAACCTGAAATTGAGCAAAAGTTTGGAATGAATTGACACAGCGATGTAAACATAATGAATAAAACAAAGAAAAATAAAAGAAAAAATAAGTCACTTGAAAATTAAACATTAACAGAAGGAATGAAATTGCAATTACAAAATAATGTTTTGAGCCATACAAGTCTTGCAAAAACTTTAATAAAAAAGTCAAAGACAAGATGGCAGATCTATGTAAAAAAAAAAATTAAAAAATTGCAGACTTTAGAGCTCTGATACTACACAAGTGCATAACTGAAAAAATAGCCTAATTAAAATTTGAAAGAAAGAGAAGGGAGCCCTTTTCTCCTTTGCCCTATCTAGAGGAGAAATAGGGAGGGAGGGGAAGGGAGGAGACATAGGGGTAGAAAAGACAGTGGAATGCAATGGTCATCATAACCCTAAGTACATGTATGAAGGATGTGACTTTACATTGTGTACAAACAGAGACACAAAAAGAATTGCCTTTTATATGTGTAATATAAATTGTAATGCATTCTGTTTTCATATATAACAAATTAAAATAAAAATAAATTTTTAAAAATAGAAGGGAGCATAAAATTTAATATTTAGTAAATAAAGTTATAAAAATAAGATGAAGAAAAGAAAGAAAAATATAATTCAAAGAATTTTTTTTTCTTTTTCCCCCAGGGATTCAACTCAGAGTGCACTGAAACACATCCCAACATTTTAAATATTTTATTTAGAGACAGGGTCTCACTAAGTTTCTTAAGCCTCCATAAGTTGCTGAGGCTGGCTTTCAAGTTGGTATTGAGTTCACTACTCAAATGTAACCATGCTCAACAAGAGTTAGATGTTATCACAAAGGAATATTGTATCTATCCCTACCTATAAATAGAAGGCAAAATGGGTAGATGAATCAGACTCATTCAGTTATATAATTAAATATGATTCTTTAATGCATATAAATTATATATCAATAAAGTTCTTAAATGCATATGAGAAAAAGAGATGATGGAAAGTGAAACAGAATTTATTTTCCAAAATTGAATGATAGTATTTTAAATTACAAATTGAATTTAATAATTCTTGATTTTGTTGGAAAAAATGGAACTGGAAAAAATCTAACAATAAACACAAGTATATTAATAATCCTCCATGTAATTAAGATGAAAAGGTTTAAGATATTGAAAAGGGTGGGTTTATATCATTCAAGGAAGCATAAACTAAATCCTGAGATTTGCAATGAAGATATTAACATATCTTAACCTCCTCCTCTGTGCCCAACACCAGCATTTTGTAGCTATTTTTATTTTCTAAAACCTTTGAAAATTTACATTTTCTTCTCTATTTATAATTTCCATACTCCCCTCTCATTTTTAAAATATAAATGTATTTAGTAATCTTCTCAGTCCTTTATCATACTTATATAGTAGATTTTTAAAGTCATTTCTTAATTTATGAGATTTCATGATCAAGTTGATTATTTTAGATGTATTTTCAAATACAGTGCATAGACATTAAAGTATTGATAATTGTGTCATCTCTTAAAGTCTTATAATTATCCATGTATGGCTTTTGGGTTGGAAAAAAACTGGGAACCCAGTATCATGTGAGATCAGATATACACAGATACATTCCTCCAAATTTCTGACCAGAAACACTTTTAAGTTGAACAAGCAATTATACACTCACCCAAAAAAATAGTATTTGATCCCAGGATTTTATGTGAGTTTTCAACACAGGAGGAACAATAAAATAAAAGCCAAGAGACATCATGTGGATATAACATCTGAATTGGCATAGTTCTGGAGTACCTTGTAAGACAGACCAGGATGGAAGATGAGTCTGCAGGGGTCATGTCTGACCAGGGCTTAAAGAACCTGAAGTTGGAGCACTATTCCTAGAAAAGTATATTACAATTGGAGAAATCAACTCCACCCTGTACCATTTCTACCTACATTCCATGATAATTCTAGTTCTCTTTTCTTATAGCACTGAAAGTTGAACTCACGTTCTTTCTTGACATTTCCATTTATTTTTGAGTTGCCTATATTACACAGTTGAGTTTTTAACCTATTTTGATCAAAACCAATAATTATTACTTTGTTCCATTCCTTGACTTGTGTTTTTAATTTTTTTTTCTTTTTTGGTCAGACAAAATGGTGCCTGTTGGTAACCCTAACATGGGGTCCCAGAAGGCTAAGGGAGGAGGATCACATGTTCAAATTCAGACTCAGCATTTTAGCAAGACCCTAAGCAATTTAGCAAGACTCTGTCTCTAAATAAAATATAACAGTTGTTGAGGATGTAGTTCTGTGTTTAAGTTCCCTTAGGTTCAATTCTTAATACAAATATATATATATATATATATATATAAAGCTTTCTTCAAATTAATTATATTTTTGTTTCTTTTTTCACCTCACTTTATGTTAGGTTATTTACCAAATATTACACTTTATGCTCCCTTCTATCTTTCAGATTCTAATTAGTATTTATATTCAGTTAGGGACTTGTTTAGCAGCTCTCTTTTCCAGAGATCAAAACTCTATATTCTTTTATATACATTGACCCATTATCTGTCTTCGAATTTTAAGTTAAATGTTTGCCTAAGTTTATAGCATGAAACAATTTTTTTTGTGATTGTCATTTTATTCCTCTTGTTAATTTTAGTTTTCAAATTCATTTTGTTTCTTTGTATTCTGCCTTTTTATTCAATATGTTCATATCATTGCTGTGTCACTCATTACATGGTTTTATTAAATTCAAGTTTCCATTTTCATACTACTATATTTGAATATAGGTGAATTCTCTCTGAAACTCTGTGATTATATTTTGGTATAGCAGGATAAAGAAAGAACCCTTTCTTTCAACAGTTGCCCTGGAAATTTCCATCTCCTAATTCATGAAAACTCTGAATATGTGACCTTGCATGGTCAAAGAGACTTAACAGATGAGATGAAGTCATAAATTTTAAAAGAGAAGATACTCCTAGATCATCTGCATACAGCCAGGGCCATCACAATGTCCTTTATGAAAAGCAGCTTAGGAGGTACAATAAGAGTGGACCTGTAACCATGGAAGCAGATATTAGACTAATGCCTGTTGAAGAACAAGAACAAGAGCTAAGTATTGTAGGCAGTTTTCAAACCTGTGGAGGAGGGGTGGGTGTGACAGGTGATGTAAAGCTTTTCAAGTTGAGACACCAGATAGTAGCAGCCATGCTCAAACCTTGATTTTAGGCCTCAAGTCCCATACTGGGCTTTTGATCTCAGGACTAGAAGATGATATGTTTATATTTTAAGTGATAAAATTTTGATAAATTTTTATGAAAGCAGTAGGAAACTGATACAATTGAAATCCAATTTTTCATGAATCTGGGGGTAGTTTATGGACAGATGAGATATTCTCAGAATCACACCATATTCCAGCATGCCTGTCATCTGGGTTTTTAAAGATTGTACATATGAAATACAGCCTTTACTTTTCTAACATGGTGCTAAACCAGACCCTCTTGTGTACTGTCATATTCACACCACTGGAAAGATTGAACATTAAGTGGCCAAAAGATACAAAGGATTTACTTTGTTTAATTCATGTGACTTCTGTTTTTGATATCAAGTGCAAAGAATAAATGTTCAACTTAATGACAGGGTTTCCCCTATATAAAGTGTACCACATTAGCTGATGAGCTTTATCAATGCTGTGGTACTATAAATATTGGCTGGGTTCTTGGACTGTGTGATGTCATCAATAGGTCACAATACATTGTTGAGGCCTTAGTGTTAGCTGGTCTCATAACAATCCAGATGTTGTGTTGGGCTCTGCTCAGTACAAAAATTTAGTGAACACATAGCATCACTGCATTTTTTTCTTTTAGGTATAGATTTCATTCATCAGCTAAATTTTGGAGAATTGAGCTTCTGAGAGAAATTGACCTGATCTGAGTAAACTTCCAAAGAGTTGAACCATGAAAAGAAGGCAAAAGAGGTAACATCTGAAAAGATACTCATTCCCTAGGCTGCTAATGATCAAGGGGTATGTTTTGGCATATTCTCTGGACCTATTATAACCAGCAACTGCATTTTAAAAAGGAGAAAGAGCATTTTTAGTCAGTAGAAAAGGAGGAGTCGAGAGAGGGATTGAAAGAGCAAAAGAAGAGACTGAAAGAGGAAAGAAAGGAGAAAGCAGTATTATTCTACTGCCTTAGATTATCCTGAGAGCCAATGTTTTTTTTCTTTTATTTTCAAAAATTTTTAAGTTGTTAATAGATCTTTATTTTATTTATTTATATGTATACTCAGAATTGAACCCAGTGCCTTACACATGTTAGGCAAGTGTGCTACTGCTGAGCCACAACCCCAGCCCAGGGCCAATGTTTTTGATAGTAAAGGAAACATTTAATGATCCAGGTTTTGTGTTTGGAACTTTGGATCCAGGTCACCTAAACAAAGTCAGAGTATATCTGTCAAATGTTCTTTTGTTAGACTCTTCCTAATTAAACTGAGTGAAAATAATTTTATATATTTTCTAATAGTAATTTTTTCTTTTAGTGAAGTTGAAAGTGGATCATATGGATGAGGAAAATCCTGAAGGAAATTGAAACAATTTAAAACTGGCCATGCAGGAATGTATATGAAATTATATAGACTTTATATACTCAGGAGTAAAAACTATTTTGTTACAGACTCTAAGATAGAAACCTGGAGAACCTATGTAAAATGTAAAGAAAAAAGAGACAAACACTTTTAGCTATAATGGATAAATTGAAATAAGATTTGGCTTTTTAAGGGAAATGAGATAATGGTGGTAATTATACAGATTAAGTTTAAACAAATCACACTTATGTGATAGTGTTACTCTTCAGTGGTGGTAGGAGAAAGATTTTAGCCAACTACAACATGCAAAATTGTAGCCATATTTCTGAAAACAATCTGATATTTCCTACAAAAACTTCTGAGGATGATCTGATATTTTCAATGATACTTTGGACTTTTGTGTTTCCTAATGGTCACTTGGAGAGGCATGGAAATCAAAGCTATCTTTAGCACCTTCAATAAAATCAATACATATTCAAGATGCTCAAGATGCTACTGAGTATAAACTGAGACATACCAAGAACATATACCTAATCACATCCATGTAGATACAAACACATAAAAACACTTAAGTAGGCCAGGAAAAAGATAAATATTTGCATCTACCATAATTGTCCACCTTTTATATACCTAGTGAGATTATTTGCATCTACAAAAGAAATATACACAATGACTTTATAGCAGCAACTGAGAGAATAGTCACTAATATGTGGAATCTCTTAAGTCAAAATTTAGAACATAGAAGCAGGTAGAAATGGTATGTCTTTTCCATGGTTTAACTCATAATTCATAGACTGGAATAGAAGAAATTTTTGTCACCATGAGAATTACGATATGTTGGCAACCTTGAGTTAAATCACCCAAGAAATCTAGAAAAGAAAATAGCATGGAAAAAATAGAATTATTGTATGCACATTCTTGGCAGTGGCACATGTTACTTCCAGTCATTTCCAGTTTTAGAAAGCTTAATGTTATGATCAGAGCTAACTACAAGGCAGCTTGATAAATATAATTCAGTAGTATGCCCAGGATGAAAGAATATAGCTGGCAGTCTCTGTTCCATTTAGAAATTATATATTGTGCAAATAAAATCATCTGAGAATACATTGATACTGAAATGAAAGTGAGGAATGGGGAGTCTGGCTAGGAAAAATGAAAGGTGAAGATCAGGCAGAGATATACACAGTTTATTTTCAGAGCTGACAAATTAAGTCTATCTCTCCATAGAGGGAGAGAGGAAACACAGGCTTAGAGTTAGAGAGTTTAAGGGGGTGGCTCAGGGGTTAGAGCCAGGTGGGTCCTAATGTGGACAGTTAAGGGTAGGGTTGGTTTGAGGGAGTTGTAAGCCTTTCTCAAAAAGGCCTTTGGGTGGAAATTGAAAATTTTTACTCAGATGACAGCTGTTATTTAAGATGGCCATATAAATTTTAGCAAGAACCTTACATTCTCCTCTTTTTTGTTTGTTTTTGGGCCCCATAAGTGACAGGGTCATAGATCAACATTCTGTATCTTCTTCCTGCTGAGAGGGGCCAGCATCTAAACCCTTGTTACAGGTGCAGGGTGTCATTGAGGCAATAGTGATGTTCAGGTGGTGCTGGGCAATGCTGAAATTGGACAGCTTGACATTTTTGAGGGGTTGAAGTCCTGTAAGAGAAGTTGGTTCATGATTTGGTTAGAGATTCTTTGAATCTGGTTCTGAATGAATCTAATGATGCAGGGGCAAGCCTTGGTAAAAAACCTATGACAAGGAGAGAAGTCAGGAAAGAAGTGCTCACTAGAGAAGGGGGTTACTTACCTGCCATCCTTTAGTTCCAATGGCAGTGGGAAGCTTGGAGGCCTGAAGGAGATCAGAGATAAAGGGGCATTAGTAATTGAAGTTCCCTTGGTGGTAAGGAATTTGTGCTCCTTTCAAATAGCAATATGGGAGAGAAATATGTGGAAAGTGGACTTAGAGTGAGTGTAGACAATGAGGCAATCTCCCTTTGCCCAAGTGAAGGCTCTGATGAGGGCAACAACTTCAGCCTGCTGATTGGATGTATTATTGGGGAGGGGAGCTGCTTCCACAACCAACCAAGATTAGAGAGACTATAGCACACCTGCCCAATGAACTCCCTCCTGAAGGAAGGAGAAGCCATCTGTGAACCTTGTGTATGTTGCCTGGAGCAAGGGGCCTTGCTATATGTGGGAGAAATGTGTAAGAAACTCCTCCAGAATTTCATTGCATGAATGTGTAAGAGGAGAAGAGGTGGAAGAGTCCTGAGTAGTGGGGAAGGAAGCAGCAGAGTTTAAAGGTGAACACGTGTGGAAAGTAAGACTGGGATCTTCCACTAGAGAAACCTATAGAGATAAAAGGCAACAGGGGGTGAGGAATGTAAAACCTTGTAGGTGAGCAGTCCTTTAGGTTATGGTGAACCAGGATGGTGAGTGGGGCCTCAAAGGTGAGTTTCTTTGACTTGTTAATGAGTAGAGAGGCTGTGGCCAACATTGGTAGGCAAGGGTAAAGTTAAACAATTTTTTTCCCCATTAGACCTCCTATTGAGCCTACTGAGTTTGTCCTTTGTATTTCAATGTTAGCTTCAGTGTGCCCTTGGCCAGGGATATTGTGCCTAGGACTTTACCATGTAGGTGAATTCTAGGTCCTTTGTTTGTCTAGAAATAGGGTCTCTGGAGGAATCTAGAGTTTTAGTGGCAGGTAGAAGCTGAGCAGGGAAGCAAGAGAAGCAAAGGAAGGCTTTGAATGGAGAAAGGAGAAATCCTGAACATAAGGGTTTTTCTTCCATTTTTCTGAGTGCAAGCAAAAGTTATAAAGATTGGAAGGCTGAATTGGTCAATGGACCTTTAGATCAGGAGCCAAATGGAGTGGAGCTAAGTGGACAAGAAAGTAGCCATGAATCAGGTGGGATTTGAGAGTTACCCATTGTTGGGTGTGTGTGGGAGGCTTTTTGCTGAAGTTAAGTTTCCTTCTAGAAAAATATTACAGAATCCCTTACTCCTCCCTCCTCTCTGAAGGGCTCCAAGCAAAAGAGCATGACAAATTCAATGGTTTTTTCACCAATCCTCTCAAGACCCAGTATCTGGGACTGAGAGAGGGAGTCACCTGCTTCAGGCTTTGCCTGTATAGAGTCTTAGTTGCCTGGCCAGGGCTTTCTTGAGCTCTACTGAGCAGCTAAAAACCAAGACCAAAGAGTAAACTAGACAAGGGGAAGGTGAAAAGCAAGTGGCTCACCGAAGATTCAACCAAGAGATTTTATTGGGGGGCTGCCTGAAGGGAAGGAAAAGGAGAGAGAGAGACAGAGCAGAGAGAGGAGAGGAGGAGGGCAGAGAGAAAGAGAGTAGAGGAAGAGAACTGAGAGAAACAGAAAGAGAGTAGAGGGAGAATAGAAGGAAGAGGAAGAGAGAAGAGTGTGAGGGCAGAGTGTGAGCTTGCAATCTTCAGCTTAAGAAGATTGCATAGGTGGTATGGCAGGCGCGGATTGGCAGGGTGACCCAGGAACACCAAGTGTTCACTGTGTCCTGCGGGGATTGGTCAAGAAAACTTTTAAATTTGGCATTCTTCAGCTTGATGCCCTTCAGAGAGGAGAGGGAGATATAAGGGATTCCGTGATGTTCTCACATAATGGAAACATCAGCAGGGTGTCTACCACACACCCAACAGAAGGAATGGGTGACAACCTTGGTGCTGGGCCAAGAGCTAAGTTCTAGAGAGGAGAGTTGTAACCAAATGAGGCGGAGTGTAAAAAATAGTGCTAGGTGAATGGAAGAAGGGTAATTATCCTGGGCCCTGAGGCCAGGATCTCAAAGCAGCTCATATCCCCAGAGGGGAGAGCAAGACTGATGGGAGAACATAATCGAGGATGCTCTGCAAAATGTTTTGAGATGAATGTGAATGGGCTCATGGTATGAAGCAAAAGAAGAACTTGAAACATCCCAGATAAGTAGGGACCACCTCAGAAGTGGGTAATGGGAAGTCACTGGCAGACAGAATATGGGATGGTCCTAAGGCAAGGGTGAGGATCAGGGGAGCTGCAGGCAAGTCTGGATGGAAGTATATATGAGGGGAGAAGGAAAGCATAGCATTCAACTTTGTGAGGATATCCCTACCCGTAAGCAGAACAGGTACTGTGGAAAGACCAAAAGGCATGGGTGAAAATTAGAGAGCCAAAGGCATAAGCAAAGCTAGATATTTACAAGGGCTGGATGGCTGGGGGCCTCAATGAACTTGGGAACAGTAAATGGTGCAGTGTCTCTTCTGATGGCATTTAAGACAAGGTCTTGCAGGCTTCCAAGGCTTAGGACATGTATGAGCCCAGTGACCCATCTAACCACATTTAAAACAGGGTCCAGGAAATCCCGAGGGACTCTTCCATGGACTAGTGGAACCAGGACAGATGCTAAGGCTGGCTGGATGGCTTGAATGAGCATTTGATATTTTTGCTTCTGGACCTTCTCATCTCTCCTGTTATAAACATTAAAAGCCACTCTGAGAACCTCAGCTTGGGGAGTTAGGGACCCCTTTTTGAGGTACCTTTGTTTGGCCTTAATATTGGGGATACTCTGGGAGAAAATGTAGGTCATTATTAATTGTCTTGCATCTGGAGTCTTGGGGTCCAGATTAGTATATTGAAATAAAGCCTTCATTAGGTGACCTAAAAATGCTGAAGTGTTTTCATTTTTATCTTGAATACTTCCTGGAGATTTTCATAATTGATAGCCTTATGGGCTTTCTTTCTAAGTCCTACCATGAGGCAACTAATGAATTAGGTTTTTACTAGTTACTACTCCAAGCAAATTATAATTCCAGTTAGGGTTTCAATCAGGTATGGCTTCAGAGAGATCTCTTTTAACCTCATCAGCATAATTTCTAGTTTGCTCCAAAACTTGCCTGTGCTCCTTGGACAGGAGGGTGTTAGGCAAGATCATAAGGGCATATATGTGGTGGGACTTTAAGTTTAGGACCTAAGCCTAAGCCTCTTTTCTATCTGTGGAAGATCTAACAAAGAGAAAGGTATATGAACCGAGATTACACCATTGTTTCCAGCCACCTTGAGAGGGATACAGAGATAAGGGTGGGGCAGCAGCAGCCTGTGAACATGGGGCAGGAGAAGAGAAGGGCACAGGGGTCAAGGGGACAGTGCTGTGGCAGCTTCATTAGAAAGAAATGGAATGTGAGAGCTAAGAGGACTTGTGTGGGAGATCAAGAGTTGCAGAGAGGGCTTAGAATAGAGGAGAAGATCTGAACATATGATATCAATTTCCATTTTCCCAGTGCTCACAATAGTTGAAAATATCTCTAATAATACTTGGATCTAGAGTGCCTTTAAATGGCCATTCATAGTTGTTATTAAACTATATTGAGACCAGGTTTTTTTCCACAAATGGATAAGTTTTGGGGGTTTAGGTCCAGGAAAAGAGACTCAGTAAGCCAGAAGGAATATTAGAGGATGAGAGTGAATGGATAAGGAGACATGGTGAGATGTAGAAGGTGAGGATAAAGGTGGAGCATCCCCCATTCTCTAGTATCAACCAGTCCAGAGGATGGTTATGGTCAGGGGGTCAACATCCTTCTGGGTAAGCATTGGAAGCACTTGGGCAGCCAGCCAGGACTACATAGGGGCAGACGCCATAGAGGGCAGAAGTCCACTAGATGTTGGTCATGGTTCTTTTCCATGCAGATATCAGAGAGCAAACAAAGGTAGATGGGGTCCCAAATGTGGGGGACACATACCCTTCAATATGTCCACATCCTTAACTCTACTGCATTTAAAGTGAACTTTGCATTGGCAGTTTAGCCTTAGACCTTAGGCCAGGCTATGATATCTGTTTCCTCCTGTGATCAAAGTCCCACAACTAATAAGCAGCTGGGCATCCTGAAGGATGAACTCAGTCTCAATTCTAAGCCAAAATACCTCCACCAGACAATAAGACTCTTGCAACATTCCTTATATTTTTTTCATATTTGAAAAATAATTATTTTTAAATATTAGGATTTATGATGCATGTACATAAATTTTAGAACCATGTATTACATATTGAAACACAGACATAATCTTTTCATACATCTGAGTCATCTCAGGGCTAACATTCCAATATCCAGAGAATCAGATTTCAGTTAATATCATTGGCAAACAGCAGCTGGAATTCATTTCAATCCCTCTTTAAACATAAAATTGATCCTGATATAATTTGGTTTCAAAAGAGTTTATCAATTACAGAACAAGCTGCTCTAGAGGAATGAAATGAAACACCAAGTTCCATTTTCAAAACACAGATGAACACAGGCTATAGAGGCATGTAGCAGAAAACTTTTTTATTTGAGGCATGGAGTAAAAGGAGGTAAAAAAGGGACATGTAATTCTTGACAGTACCATGAATCATTGGAGAATTGGAATCTGAAGTTTAGACAAGGAAGAGGTGATGTACTTGGGCAGGTGAATGACAGGAATGCCCATGTTAACAAAGTTGTAAACTTCTGAAAGAAAATTGGTGAATGTGTCAGATAATGTTTAAGCAGAATCTACACAGTAACTTCCAAGATGTTTTGTCAGCTGTGGAGCCAAAGCACCTACTTATATCAATACCTTCCAATAAGCCATTATCCAACTATCATTAGATATCATCTAATCTAATGATATCTAATGATAGTTGGATAATGGCACAATGGAAGGTATTGATATAAGTAGGTGCTTTGAGACATGAAATAAGACAGACTTCTTTTAGACATGAGAAAAGACAGACTTCTAGATATCGATGGCTTCTCAGTAGCATGTATCAGAACTGAGAATTGTCCACAGACATAACTGTATGCAATTCCTCCTAGAAGCTTCTAGAAGTCTGGTTTGCTCCTGCTAGGGATCAGTGTGGAGAAATATTTTTATTCCCCACTTTAAATAGAGAGCCTTGATAGGACACCCTAGGAGGTCTCTTTGTATTAAAAGACAAAATTGTTTGTCCTTTGATGTTATGAAAAGTCTTCAGAACTTAAGTTATGTCAACCCAGGTTTCTCAAAGAAGCAAACGCTTGGAGAATACAAGGTACAAGAAAGCATGTAACAGGGCCCAAATCTGAGTATGACTCAGGGAAGAAAAAATTCTAAATGGCTCAAAATCAACTGAAAGTTAACTCAAGCTTGTCAGTTAGAAAATTGAAAAAAAATGGCCAAAGGTGATTTTATTTGCCACATGGAAAAAAGTTTAACCAAACCAATTTTTTTAATGCCAACACCCAGGGGATTGTGGTTGCAGAGAAATAGCTACCATCAGAGATTTCTTGTGGCAATGGAACTTTAGCAGCACTATGTAATGTAATCTGACTATAACTATAAAAAATTACATGTGCATATCTCCTTTCTCAGTATTCTTTTTGCTGGGAGCCTGTCTTCAGAAGAAGAAGACTATTTTATGGTATGGGCTGCCTTGTGTCCCCTTCCTAAATCTCATATGTTTTTGTCCTAGATTCTCAGTACCTCAGACGGTGACTCCATTTGAATATAGGTTATTAAAACAAGATTAATGTTAACCTAATTAATTTATGTGAGATCTAATCCAGTTATAAGAAGTAAAAATAAAGATAATAGAAGCACAGAAAAATGACACTCAAACATAGAGAAAGAAGAAAAAAATCTACATGCCAAAGAGTGGGCCACAAAGAAATCATTCCAGCAAGCACTTTGATATATAGCCTCTAAAATTAGGACCAACAAATTTTTCTCCTTAAACTCCCATTTGTGGCTTTGTCTTATGGCAGCCCATGATAGTGATATAGCTTACTAGGGCACACATTCTTTATCTCTGAAAAATGGCTGAATAAAGGTGCAATTTAATTGCATCATTCTACCAGCATTATACTCAACTGCTGCAAGAAATGGCATTTGTTACTGGAATAGTATGAAAGCATGTGAGAACACAGCCTGTTACCTGGTGGGGCCATAGAGATTAGTTTATCACATGGTACATTTACCAAAACATATAGAATAGTTTATGTAACCATAACTCTTTTTTTGAAAATTATTTCCTGGTATTGAAGTCTTATCAAAGTATTAAAAGTACAGTGAAGTTGACTGCTACATTGGCTACCTGGGATGGGTATCTAAAACAAAAATGATAGCAACAGTGAAGTAATATGCCTTACCATTTAAATTGAGAACCATGCAAGAATATATTCTCTATTCTTTCAACAAGTATGTGATCTGTAGATTTTCACCTATTAGATTTCCAGAGGAGTAATAGAGTCCAGATTCTTTTGGGAATACAAATATTGGTCATTCAGAGGTAAAGGGTTAGGACAGAGTTTAGAGAAGTTCCCAAACTTGGTATCTGTCCTGGCCCCATTCTGGATATTTCAACTTACAGAGTTCCTTCTGGAGTCTCTTCTTACTTAAAAAACAGAGATATCATTATTGGCTGTGTTGTGTACTTGATCTTTCCCCATTGAGGCAGACTTAATAAATAATCCCTGATGATCTACTTGAAACTCTGCAGATAATTGTCTGACATGTGGGAAAATCTTTAGTGATGTCTATCCCAGCTGACTCACATTGAAACCTTTTAGTCTCAGATCAGATATACATGAATGTGCATATAGACTTACATCCAGTGATAATACCAGATTATGGGATGAAGTCTTTGAATAAATATCTGAGTAGAAAAACTATTATCCAATATTTACATATCCACCCTGAAAGCCATGTCCAGTGGTAAAAATGTAACAGCTGTGTCACAACTAGTCATTCATTGCAGATTCTTTGGAAATTTTTATGCTACAAACTTAGAAAGTTTGGAATCATCAAGAAAACATTTCGCTCTTTAAAGCATCTCCCTTCACATGAACCAGACAAGGTACTACCTCTAGAATGTGTATGACTGGTTACCAAAATTCTAAATTCTGTGAGGTTCTAATTCAAAAAAATTGAGGTCATGTCTTCAATTACTTGAACTTCTTCTGAAGTAAGACCACCCCAAAAGTGACTTTAGCCTCTTGGGATTTGTATTTTCAAAGTGGCCACACAACCAAAAACCTATACTGATTAAATGCAATTCCTATTAAAGTTTCAATGATGTTCTTTATTGCAATAAAAAATCAGTAATGAAACTTATTTGGAAAAATTAGAGGCCCTGAAGAGCCAAAGCAAGTGACAAAAGTCAAGAAGGAAGCATCAAAATACTAGACCTTAAATTATACTATAGAGCTACAGTAACAAAAATGGCATGGTATTGGTACAACAATAAACATGGAGACCAGTGGAACGGAAGACAAGAGTAAAAATAAAAAACAACCCAAGGCCTAGGCTTGGCTTCCCATTCCGCTGCCCTTCTTCATGATTATAGTTTCTGCTCCCCGATGCAGTCACCCTCACCTAATGTGTAAATTTTATCTTCATGTTTTCAGTACATAATGTGCTGAAACACTTACCAGGGTTTGATTGGACAATATAGTGCTGTGTGTTTAGCACTGAAATATTGCAAAGCGCTCCACTGCTCCTATCATCTTCTTCATGCATTTCTTTTTAATATATAAAAATACTTTCCATGCCAAAAAAGGGATGCTACCATGAGTTCCATTGATACATACCACAAATTTCTTAGGAAAGGAACCTATTTTGGAGATAAAATATTGTTAGTCTGAAATCAATCTGATCCCACACAACTGAGCTTAAAAGCAATCCTTAAAGGATTAAATTAATTTGAAAAAAGAAATTAACTCTAGCAAGCCAAACAGAATAACTTTGAATTTCTCAGCACAAACTCTAGAAAGCAGGATACTTGGAATGATGTATTCTAAGAACTGAAAGAAAATAACTGTCTACAAAATTTGAGATATCCAGCAAAGATCTACTTCAATATCAATGGAGAAATAAAATCCTTCAAAGATGAGCAGAAACTAAAAGAATATATGACTACTAAAGTGGCAATACAGAAGACAGTCAAAAAAAACTTCATATAGCCCAGAAAAAAAACCAGAGATCACAAATAAACAAATCCCATTTGAAGGTTAGCTAAGCAAATGATGACAAGCAAAACCAAGTTAAACATTAGAAATAGAAAAATTGTAGAAAGTAATATATAATAAACCACTCTCTATAAATTTCTCACATTAAAAGACAAAAGCTGGCAGAATGGATTTCAAATGAACAAAAAATATGTTGTTTGAAAAAAAAACAATGCACACTATAGGCTGTGAGTCACAGGCTGAAATTAAATAATAGAAATTGATGTACTGTATGAATGGAGGCCCAAAAGAGATAGGAGTAACCACTCTAATATCTGACAAAGCAGACTTCAACCCCCAAATAATAAAAGACAAAGGTTAATTCACACTGGTAAAGGGAACAATACAACAAGCAGATATAAAAATTAGAAATGTTTATACTTCAAATGTGGGTTCAAAAAATTACATAAAAGAGAAAGTACACAGATAGAAGTCTCAGATAAACCTCAGTACAATAAATTCAAGATTTCAATGCACTTCTCTCACCATTAGATAGGTCATCTTGACATAAACTTGGTAAAGACTCTTTGGACCTGAAATATATCATAAATCCAATAGACTTACCAGAAATCAATAGAATATTTCCTCCAATAAGACCTGAATGCACTTTCTTTACAGTGGCTCCTGGAACCTTCTCTAAAATAGAACATAGTTGTTTAGACAATAAACTAACTCTTAAGAACCACAAAACTGATATAATTCTTTGCATTTTTTAGATTACAAAATTTTAGATTAAAAATCAATGCAGCAAAATCATACAAAAACTATATAAACAAGTGAATTGAATTTTTTCCTCAGGATTCCTCAATTTTTCATGCAGGCAAAGCTCTTCTTGTGACCCCTGCCTTCCAAAAGTTTTTCATCAACCTTTTATTCTTGCAAGACGAGGCTTATTTCAAGTTACATAGAGTTAGCTAGAAGAAGACAAGAGAGTTTAAACTTACAGTTTGGGGCCACTCTCCATGAAATTCAGGTGAATTTTACATTTTCAAATTTATTTTCTTTCTGGCCTTGTCCCAGCTTCAATCCAAACATTAACAGAGATCACTTGAAGATCTATAAAAACCCAGTGACATAAATCTCATCCCCTGAGCTGGTCTGTCTTCCACACTGACTTGGGCTCCCACAAATAACAAATGCACTATAATATCAACAATGGTTTCTGTGACATACTAGACAAACTTGTATTGCAAATTCTGAATAATGTATGGTATTAGGTTCACAGATATTTTCAGGTAAATTGGAACTGCCAGTATTTATTCCCTCACCGTGGGCTCCTTCAAGAAACTGGAGTGACAAATAATAAACATTTCTTAAAGGAAACCACTTATAGTAGTACTTCTTAATGTCCTCATTCTGCATTAGAACACAGGACAAATTTTATGTTTCATAGCACACAAGATTCCAGGAATATGTTCATTGCATTCAGCTACACTGTCTCTTTTTCTTTCCACAATGAAAATTCTTTTTCTTTTTTTCTTAAATATATATATATATATATATATATATATATATATATATATATATATATATATATCTGTATATGGACAGATGGACAGCAGGCTTTTATTTTATTTGTTTATTTTTATGTGTTGCTGAAGATCAAATCTAGATCCTCACATATGCTAGGCTAGCACTCTGTCACTGAGCTACAGCCCCAGCCCCTCAACAATAAAATTTTTATTTCTTTTTTTTGTTGTTGTTTCATATTAGGGGTTGAACCCAGAGGCACTTAACCACTAAGCCACATCCCCAGCCCTTTTTTTAATATTTGATTTAGTGACAGGGTCTCACTGAGTTTCTAAGAGCCTTGCTAAGTTTCTGAGCTGGCTTTGAATTTGTGATCCTTCTGCCTTAGCCTCCCAAGCTGCTAGGATTATAGTGGTGTACCACTACACCTGGCTGGAGTTTCTATTTTGATAATTAATAAGTGTCTTGGCAATTTAAACATTTTTTACTCAGATTTCTGTGAGTTTTCCAAATCATACAAAATTACCAGGGTAAATTCTGTTGAAGAGTAGCCTGGCAGCCTGAAACTTTTCATTTTAAAAACATATAGTTCACTAAGATTTAGCAGGAAGAAATTTGGAAATGCAGTCCCCTATATTTTCATAGAAATGGGAGGCAGAAATTGACAGTGCGGAAAGTAGCAGGTGTCCATTTTAGACTTTAAAGATAATCACTCTGCTCTGCTGCTTCAGTTTATATTAAAATTAACATAGTTTATTTCCCTTTCTCTTCTCCCTCCCCTATCTCTAATCTTGCACAAAGCAAGATTATTCTTTTTCTCATCATAGGCTGAGTTAAGCACACATGGCATAGGAATGAAGTAATTAAGATGTCAGAGAAGGCACCAGAAACCCTAAGAAACAGCTCTCTCAATACTACAAGTAAATCATGACCCCTGGCTGGGCACACATAAAATTTAGACATCAATAATCTCTTGAAAACTTCTCTGATCTACTTGGCTGTCCGAATCACAGCCTCTGAGACATGAGTCCCATTTCTTCTTTTCAGGAAAAGCAATAATATTTCTTTTTCCTTTCCTCAAAGTTGTGTTCTCATTATTGGATTGGCATTAGAGACAAAGACTGAGATGTTGGTAACAGGGTTCCATGTCACCAAATGCACTGGCTCCCCCTATTTCAATAAAATACCATTTCTTGGACAGATTTAGATTTAATTATCTCCCTGGGGAACCCAGGGCCACATGACAGCCTTCACCTGCAGCAACAATACAGGACAATTGATAAATGTGCACAAATGTATCACAAAAAAGTAATAAAACTCCAGTATTAAAGTGATCAGTTTTATGGTGCCTGAAATAACTCCAGACAGAAACAGGGAAGAGAATTTTCCAGGGAGAGAGCTGCTTTTCTCTGTGGATGGGTGATCTGACCTTCGGGTAAATATGATTCAAAGTGACAGGCTCAGAGCTTTTTCCACTCCAGGCTTTTCATCAAGAATCCCATATTTCTGAGGGCTTTTCTGGCCCACTATTTGAGTATTGAAAACACCCTTATTAAGCTTAAAATGGGATTAAATAAATTGTTCAAACTGTGGATGCATGCCCCAGTAAGAGAATGTCTCTTCATCAAATACTGAATAAATAAGGAAAAGTCAAGTAAGTTTAACTCAAGGAGCAGGGGACAATCTAAATAAAAATTTGTCATTTGAAGGCAGTTTCAGGCCATTCATAATAGGAGTAGGGAGAAAGAAATTCCTGGATATAACTATATTCCAGGGAGTTGGTTTTCTTGGTTATAGGAAAATTTCAGGATTTTGTGTTAATATGTGTAGATAGAGTCCTAGACTTCTACAATGCTTAGGGTTCATCTGCCCCAATGATGAGACAATTTAAATCCTCTTTCCTGCTCCCAGGTTTGTGATATGATATGTAGTATAAATTTGCAAATCCCTATACCATGTCTCATGTCCAAAATGAACACAATATTACTTTTTGGAAAATTCTGGGTGGCTGGCTGAAATTAACCTCCCTTGTGAAACTTTAAAAAATTAGGAGATCAAATGTTCAAATCATGGAAGCTGAATGCTGAGGAAAGTGCCTTGCTATGTGGCTAATGCTATGAGCAGAGGGGCAATCCATACTTCATCGTTTATACAATCAGTAGGAAATACAGAGGCAAAAGTCCTGGTATATGCTACCTGAGGCTCTTTATGACACAAAAACAAAAGTACAATATTACTGAAAGAAATTTTCTCTCAGGTAATGAATATGTCTGGACCTATGTTGAGTCTGGTAGTGGAATTATGCATGCATGAATACCTGCCCCAGATCCAGAAAAACGTCAGAAACATCTTGGGCACTTTGTTGCCACACAAAAGACTTCTATGAATTTTCTTCTAGCTAGAGTAATGAGAATGATTTACTACAGCTAGTGAGGCAGCCAGGACACCAAAGGCTATGGCCTGGTCTTGATGGGAGGATAATCGAGGGGAAGCAAGTTTAAACATTTATAAAAGGAAGCAGAGGACACTCAGGATGAAAATGTGTGTAATTCATGAAGCCTAAGGGTCTTCTTTGCATCACAGTAAGCAATGCATTTCAGTAAGGAGGAAATACTTTCTGGTTTGGGGCAAGAATTGTCCCCAGGATGGGCTAGGATATATATTTCTCATTCTCATCTGCAACTGTTGAAAGAGAAAAAAAGCCTGAAGTAAAGTTCAACCATAAAGGAGAGGGCAATCACAATGTAAATTTTCCAATTATAGGTAGTAGTCTTATGCCATTCCTGATAAGGGTGGGGAAACAAGGCTGGGAATGTAGGCCAGTGTTAGAGCGCTTGACTGTTTGCATGAGGTTATGGGTTCAATTCTAAGCATCACAATAAAAAAGAAACAAAAAGAACTAAGGGAAGTAACTTGTGGAAAAACCAATACTATATATCTCAGGCAATGGGATTGCCTTATATAGTCATTTTTCAGGTTTTTCCAGAGTACATGCATGGATACCTGCCCATTCATAGTCTTAGTTCTTTTCATTCCTTAGGGTTCATGAGACCCCACATTGGGTCATAAGGATTATTCTTGGATGGTCCGATTGAGTAATAGATGGATTGTTCAGAGATGGCTGGTAGGGCCCTAATGAAACTATGTCTTTGGGAACTTCTGGGGTAGGCAGAGTAAGCAGAAGTAAAGTTTTAACCCATCATTGGGGAGGCTAAGAAAATAAAAGTGCCAGTGTCAGAAATAATTTTTTTCATCTTTTTCAACACTGTGATCAAAAGACCTGAGAAGAACAACATAAAGTACAAAAAGTTTACTTAAAGCCAATGAATTCAGACTTAGTCATGGTTGATTTCAAGGCTCTGGGCTCTAGGTGAGGCAGAATATTATGCTAAAATCTAATGGTGGAGGAAAGCAGCTCAGGACATTTCCACCACGAAGAAGAAAAAGAGATTTTTCTCATCAGAAACAAAATATAAATCCCATAGCCATGCCCCCAGTGACCTACCTTTTCCAGCCAGTCTATATTCTTATAGTTAATACCCAGTTGATTCATAAGTGTATTTAAGTACTCATTTGGTTACATTTGACTATTCCCAGGTTGTCTCATACATGTGATTTTGGGGGACATCCAACATCTAAACCATAACATGCTGCCCTTGGTCCCCAACACCTCATCCCCATCTCACAATGCAAAATATATTTAGTTCATTTCCAAGAGTCTCCATGATCTTACCATCTCAAAAATTACCAAAATGTACAGTCCAAAGTCTTCTGAAAGAAGGCAAACTTTCAGCTCCATAAAAAAGGCAAATTGCATATACCCAATATGTAATGGCAAAGAGTAAATATTTCAGTGTCGCAAAGGAGACTTCTTTCTATAGAGAAGGATGGGACCAGAACAACACTAAAATCCAGCCGGGCAAGCAAGTCTGTATCTCCATATCCAGCATCTGCAGTATATATAATTGTGATGTTTCCTCCAAAGTGCTCATGTAGCTCCACTTTTATAGCCTTGCTGGTAGCAGCCCACATGACCTCAGTCTAGTCTTGTTTCTGCTCAATTACTGTAGCTTTCCTAGGCAGATGTCCCTCTTTACTGGCATCTCTTAATCTCAGGTTTCTCTGCTTGAATGTTGGCTTCCTTAGTATATCTTCCTTTTCATAACTTCAGGCATCACCATATCAGGGCAGCCAATCAGAACTCTGACTCTTTCATTTTGCTTGGCCTCCCAAGCCTTCTTTTGAAATCTCATTGCCTGCCTCCATGACTCCCAAACCACAGCCCCATGCATTCCCTTCAAACCATTGTTATGTGGTTGACACCAAATTCTATCACCATTTTGAGCAATAGACAAGCTTTCTGATCCCTGTGGCAGCTCTTGCTGAGTGCCTGGACAGCTGAGTATGGTGAAAAAACTTTTTAACCTGCCTCCATATGCAAGCAGGTGTCTCTTAATTTCTTCTTAAAAAAATTTCTACCTTCACAACCTTAAGCCTGAGATGGATGTTGTCTTAGTAATTCTGAGAAGCCCTCATGTCACATCTTCAATTGTTCCTGGGTAAAATACTTAGCATATCTTTAGAGACTAAAGCATTTCCCAATTGACCAAATTTCAGTCAAACTTTTATGGCCAATCTCAAGTTTTTCAAATCTTTGGCTCTGTTTTCTTCTCCCGATTAACACAGTAATCTTAAGAGTGGCCACAATAACCAATAACCATACCAACATCTAAATACTATACAGATTTGAAATTACCTCTATCAGATTAATTAGTACATCACTTTTAAATTTAACCTGGCAAAAAGACTCAGCACAGAGGCAAAATATAGCAACTTTTAACCAGAAATGACATGAATGGCCCCGAGTCCAATTTCCAATTGACTCCTCGTCCTCTGAAACCTTGTGAGCTCAGTCTTTATTTTTCAGCATTCTATTGGCATTCCGGTTTTGGAGTTCCCACCAGAATCACCCATTAAGATCTAGTTACAACATTCTGAAACTTTTCCAGCTTGCATCTCTAAAGTTTTCAAAATTCTTCCCAACACAAACCATCTCTAAAGGCTTTTGAACACATGATCATGTTGTTTGCAGAAACAATCTCATTTTTCAGGAAAATTTCCACTTTAGTCAGTGTTTTCAACGGTGTAACCAAAAGATCTGACAAGAACAATGTAGAAGACAAGGTTATTTGGGGGTTCATGCTTTCATGGGTCTGAGTCCATCACTGGCTGACTCAATAAATTTGGGGGTCCTGGAGAGGCAGAATATCATGGTGGAATCCCATGTCAGAGGAAATCTTCTCAGACCATGACCACCAGAAAACAGAGAGAGGTCTGTGCAGGAGACAAAATGTAAACCCTAAGACACACTTCCCAATGACCCACATTTTCCAGTCACATCCTATGTTCCTGCAGTCATCACCCAATTAATTCATACCAGTGAATTTAGTCCATGATTGTATTAAAGCTCTAATAATATAATCATCTAACCTCTGAATATTCTTGCATAGCTTAAATGTCCTGAGTAAACTGTATGACCTAGCAGCCATGATGACCTGAATAGCTTCTATGAGCTGCATAGGCTTTATGGTCTGAGAAAACTCTGTCCTGCTTAGTCCCTAGGATCTGTGTAGCCTCTATGTCAGGCAAATTATCTGTTACTTTCATAGCTTTTATGACTTGAAACATTTCTATGGCTTGGGTAGTCTAAATGACCTAATAGTTTATAAGGTTTTTGTAGGCTCTATACCCTGAGTAGCCTGTATGTTCTGTTCTGCTTCTAAGAACCACCATCATGACTTGGAGATCCTAAACAATATAGTAGCCTCTATGGCTTAACAGGCACTATGACTTGCATTGCCTCTATGACTGAGTAGCCTCTATGACCTATGTATCCTTTGTGACCTGCATAGCCTTTATGGTCTATATAAACTTAATGTTCTGAGAGTCTTTGACCTTTTTAGCTATTATCCAAGTAGCCTCTATGAAATAAGTAACCTCTATTTCTTGAGTAGATTTCATAGGCTGTGTTGTATCTATGATCTGTATCACCTCTATGACTTGCTTATTTTCTGTGATCTACAAAGCCTCTGTGGCCTTAGTATGACTGGAGTAGTCTCTATTTTCTCTGCACCCTCAATGTATATAGCTCTATGGAACTGAGAATCTTCTATTGCTAGCCTAACTTTTAGGACATGCATAATCCCTGTGACCTGAAAAACCCCTATAATCAGTGTCATCTCTATGCCTGAGTAGCTCCTACATCCTGCATAGCCTCTATAACCTCTGTAGTATCTATGACCTAAATTGCCTAAATGACCTGAATAGACTATATAACCTCAGTAGCCATTATGGTCTTTGTACCCCCTATGACCTATATATCCTTTATGATCTGTGTGTCTTTTATAATGTGAGTAGCCCACATGACCTTCCTAGCCTTTATGGCCTTATTAGACTTCATTCACTTAATAGCCCCCATGATCTTTGTACCTTGCATGTCCTTCATCACCTCTATGATCTAAAAAGCCTCTAACATCTGCATAGCCTCCATGATAAACATAACCTCTATGCCATTGTGTAGCCTCTCTAAGACCTTTGTAAGATTTGTGTCCTGTATGGCCTTAAAGACCTGAATAGATAGTAAGACCTATGTAGGATCTATGAGCTGAGATATCTAAGGCTTGTATAGTCTTTATAATGTAGATTATTTTCCCTGCATTTATTCTGTGTCCTTCATAGACTTTATGGCCTATGTGGCTTACTGTTTGATGTGAGTATCCTCTATATTTATGATGCCTCCATGGCCTATGTAGCCTTTATGATCTGAGTAACTTCTATGACCCATGAAACTCCAATGACATGCATAGCTCCTATTATGAAGCTCCTATCACCTGTGTAGCCTCGATGATGTCCATAGCCACTATGGCCAGTATAGGCTCTATGACCAAATAATATCTATGACCTGCTTATCTTGTATGACCTGCATAGCCTCTGGGTCCTGTGTAATTCTATGATCTTTGTTGCCTTTATGGCTTCAGTGGCATAAATGGCCTCTTTAGCCTCTATGATCTCAGTAGCCACTTTGACATGTGTAGCTTCAATGACCAAGAAAACACTTTGGCCAACCTTTCCTCTATTACCTGTGTAATCTAAATAATCTTAATAACCCTCATCACCTGTGTTTTCTCTATTTTTTTGTGTTGCTTTGATGATCTGCATAGTTTTCTGTGTCCTGAGTATCCTGTATAACTGTATATTCTTTATGTCTCGAATGGTCTAACTCAACTGAGAAAAACCTGTGATCTGTTCTCTCAAGGGACCAAGTAGACTCAGTTTTGTGAATGGCCTCTGTAGCCTCTGTGCCCTTATTAGACTTGACTTGTGCAGCTTCTAGGATGTACCCATATCTGTGAACTGAATTACCTGTACTACTTTCATACACTCTATAAATTAAATCTCCCAAATATTTTGCAAATCTTCTGTGGCCTGAGTAGCCTCTACTACCTGTGTAGCCTCTATGGCCCAAATAGCCATTGTGACCTCTATCTTCCATGAACTTTGTAGACTGTATGTTCTGAGTAGCCCTAGGACCTGCATAAATCTTTATGGCCTGAGTAGTATCTATTACAGGATAGCATCTATGACCTGTGTAGACTGTGAACCAAGTGGTCTCTGTCACAAGCATAAACTTTCTAAGACTCTCTAAAGTCTCTAAAGCTTTGTAGGTTATATGGCCTGTGTAGCCTCTATGGCCTATGTAGCCTGTATGACTTGAATATCCTCTATGACCTACAAAGTCTTTTTAACCTGAGTAGCCCCTATGACCTAAGTAACCTCTTAAGACTGAGTAACCTTTATAAATAGCATAACTTCTATGACCTTCATAGCATATATGGCTTGCACAACCTCTATTTCAGGTATATCTGTCTAGTCTCAGTAGCCTCTGTGGCCTGCATAACATCTATGACCTGCATATCTTCCATGATTTGCATATACTCTATGACTTAAGTAGTCTATATGGCCTGAGTGGCTCCTATGAATTATTTAGCAGCTATGGTCTGAGAAGTCTCTTATGCCTCCATATGCTTAGAACATTGTGAAACCTGAGTAGCCCCTATAACAGCATTACTGTTGTTACCTCATAATCACTAAGATTTTTATAGCCTGTATGGCTGTGTAGCATCTATGACCAGTACAACATCTAGGGCCTGTATTTATTCCATGTCCTGCATTGCCTTCATGGCCTTGGCAGATATATGACTTACATCATCCTGGGTTGGAATAGCTTCTATGACCTACATAACATTTGTGAATTCTGGCATTTCTATGGCACAAGTAAGCTCTATGGCCTGAGTTGCCTGTATGTTCTAAGAATACTTTTTGGCCTTTGTGGCCTTTATGACTTGATTTGCCTCTATGAACTGCATAACTTCTAATAACTGAGTAACAACTAATCCCTCTTAGCCTTTGTGACATAGTAGCCTCTGTATGATCAGGTAGCCTGTAGTACCTACAGTATCTTTATGACTTGAATATCTTAATTGACCTGTATAATCTCTGTGTTCTTAGTGACCAAAATGACCTTAGCAGTTCCTATCATCTTTGTAGCCTCTATGACATGTGTATGCTCTATAGACTGTGTACCCTCTACAGGCTTAGTAGCTTACATGAAGTGAATATTCTTTTGGACCTGAGTGGCCTCTATGGGCTACACAGGGAGGAGACTTTATGACCAAAGTAAATTCTATGTACTGAGTGGCCTGTCTTCTGAGTAGCCTCTCTTACCTACATAGCCTTTATAACCTGAGTATGAATTCTATAGACACTCTAACCTATCTAGCCTTTATGACCTGAGTAGATGAAGTAACCTCTGTAGCCTCTGTGCCCTTATTAGCCTAAATGACCTTAGTAGCCACAATGACCTGCAAATGCTTTATGACTTGTGTTTCCCTATTACCTGCATAGCCTCTATGACCTGAATAGTCCATTTTGGACTGTGTAGCCTCTATGGCTTGAGTAGCCTATATAAACTGCATAGACTCTTTGACCTACAATAACCTGAATAGTTCCTATGGCTTGTGTAGCATATTTCACCTGAGAATCTTCTATTGCTTTTGTATCATCTATGTCATGAGCAGACTCTTGGAACTGAGTAGCTTCCATGAGTTTTGTTGTCTTTAAGACCTGAGAAGACTTATAAATATTCTATGTCATTTTTAGACTTCATTACTGAATAGCTTACTCCATGACCTCAGTGGTTCTATGACTTAGTTTCCTCTCCTGATTTATGGAGCCCCAATGGTCTATGTAGGCTCTTTAGTCTAAGTAGTTTCTATGGCCAGGGTAATCTCATTGACAGACATAGCTTCTCTGATGGGTGAAGTCCTTATTGCCTGCTTATTCTTCATAATCTGCATAGCCATAATGGCCAAAGTAACCTCTAGGACCTGTATAACATTTATGAAATATGTGTCTTCCATGGCCTGCATAGATCCTATGACCTGTGTAACTTCTATGATATGTATACCTCTAGGACCTGTTTAGCTTCTTTGTATTCTGTGGTCTGTATGGCCTTAGGCCTGAATAGACTACAGAACCTTATCTCTAAAATCTACTTAGCCTATATGCCCTGAGTAGCTTCTAGAACCAAGGTAGCCTTCATGACCTATTTTACACCCACAACCTGCCTTTCTGCAATGACTTGCATAGCCTTTATGAACTTATGACTTGCATAGCCTCTATGCCTGAGAATCCTGGTATGACATGAATAGTCCATATGGCTTGCTTATAATCCATGGCCTTATTAGCCTCTATAGACTTCACAGTCTCTATGAACCTCATAGGCTTTATGGTCTAAATAGTTAAATTACCTCAGTAGCCACTATGACCTTCAAAGGCTTTATGCCCTGAGTATCTTTAGTGAACTGTGTGGCTTCTATGACCTTAGTAATATTAACTGTGTACTTCTATAACCTGCATATTTTTTACAGCCTGTGTTGTCTATTATGACCTTGGTATGTGCTATGACCTCTGTATCCTATATGAACTGAGTAGTCTAATTGAACTACTTAGCCTCTATGGCCTTAGTAAACTAAATAACCTTAGTATATTTTATGACCTCAGTAGCCTCTGTTACCTACGTAGGCTATGTGCTTGAGTAGCCTCTATGAACAGTGTAGCCTTTATGACCTATGTAGCCTTTATGGTTTGAGTAGCTTAAATGACCAGCAGTTTCTATGACCTTTGTGACCCATATGACCTTAGCCCTTATTACCTGATGAGCCTCTACAAACTACACAAACTGTGGCAAAGAAGCCTCATGTCTTCTGTATTTCTATGAGCATAGTAGACTATGACCTCTGAATCTATGGCATGAAGATCTTTATGACTAGAAGAGCCTTTATGGCCTGTGAAGTTTCTATGATATAAATCACCTCTACTTTCTGTGTTCCTTCTGTGACCTGAAAATTGTATGACTACAGTAACCTCTATGAACTTGCATAAAATTTAGCCTCTCTCTATGGCCTGAAAAGCCTCTATGACCTCTGTAGTCCTTATAACCTGTGTAACCTAAATGACATCAATAACCTAAATGCCAGCATCAAATATAACAAAAAAAATTCAGGAAGAAGAAAATATCTAGAGGTCCAGGAAGAAGCAAGTGTCTGGAGCTGCATTGGTGATACTAGTCACAGAGCTTTCTGCATCTGCAAGGACTATTCCTGAAGTTTGGGATCTGTCAAAGTCGTGTGCAGAATATTCATGCAAAAAAACTAAACAAATAAAAGAAAACAAAAGAAAACAAAAGAAAGAAAGAAAGAAAAAAAGAAAGAGAAAGAAAGAAAGAAAGAAAGAAAGAAAGAAAGAAAGAAAAGTAAGCCCTTTGAGATGAAGCAAGAATTCCAAACTATGAGTACATGAAAAGAGCTTAGTGTGAAATTTCAACCCAGGACACCAATACCAAGTACAAATACAAACATAAATGTCAATCCAAGAGACTAAACTTTTATACCTCGACTTTAAAACTTAGGAAACTATCATCTCATGTGTTGACTCAAAACCAAGCTCATTCATTCTCTTATATGCTACAGGATATAATGTTTCTGATACAAATTGAATTAATCCATCACTCTCCTTCTTAGTCAAATAGATGCTATAATTATACTACTTGTTGAATCCACTTTCTTCCCAGAGTTATATATTAGAAGACCTTAGCACAATCTAGCATAGGGAAATTGTTTGCCATGTATTCATTATAATTACTTTAAGTAATTGTTCTTTTTGTTATTTCACTGGAGCAAAAATTATGCATCATTTTGAATCTAGGGACCTGAAGCATTGAGCTCTGATCCACTTTTGTAACTTTAATGACTATACTCCTCTCACTTCACCTTTCTATTGTACAATTTTCTGTGCTACCAATTGTGCTGTGAGCCTTTCTTCAGTATGAAAGCTATCACAGGCCCATGGTTAGACAAAAAGATATTACTTTTAACCCACATTATGACCACAGCATGTTATTTTTGCTACTTCAGACACAAAATGAATTCATTCTCCAATGAGCACACTCACGCTTACCTTAAGAAATATAATGGCAGACACGTTAAAAGGAGAAAAGCAGTCCCGAGATCCATTATCTGGGTGCTACTCGTCTATGCTCAAGTGTGTGGCAAGGAGTTAGCCCTTGGTGATCCCTACATAATAATTTCACAGAACATAAACATCAGACAAGACCCTTTGTGCCAATAGTGAGTCAAATGAATACATCATCACTCTATAATCACTTGTGAACTTAGTCAAAATCCTGAGTATTGGCCTAATCACAAAAAATGACCAAATATTCCCTACTTTGGTTATTACCAATGATTGCTGCTGCTTCTTAAAATTTTTTTACCAGGGCTGGGGTTGTGGCTCAGTGGCAGAGCACTTGCCTAGCATGTGTGTGAGACACTGGGTTCAATTCTTGGCACCATATATAAATAAATAAATGCTCATTGACAACTAAAAATATGTTAAAAAAATCCTTTACCAGTTGTAGCCTGTCTTAGTGATACTGCAAGTTACTAGTGACAAGTTCTGCTTCCTTACATGTTCAAGTTTGAACAATAGAAAAGCACATCATGTTGGGTCTGTAGGAGACTCCCTGCTGAAGTTAAGTCTCCAGAGAACATTATGGAATTCCTTATGAATTCCCCTCCTCTCTGAATGGTACCAAGCTAAAGAGCATAAAATTTAAAGGTTTTTCTTGACCAATACCCACTGGACAGAAAGTCTTCTCTCTTTTTCTGAGTCACCCTGCCAATCAGCACCCACAACATAACCTATGCAACCCTTCTTAAGCCAAAGCTTAATAGCTCACACTATCTGCCCTCTTCCTCTTCCTCTCAGCCCTCTTCCTCTTCTTTCTCTCTTCTACTCTCTTTCTCTTTGCTCTTATAATGCCAGATTCATGGGAATCTAATAGACCCCCAGAAGCCAAATCCAATGCAATTAGCTCGAGCTTGGACTCACAACTGTTTCCGAAGCAGCTGTATGGAGAAGTGAGCCCCTGTCTATTGTTCAGTGAGATTTTATAGGTTTTGAGGGGGATACTCCATGCATCACAACATCACACAACAAATTATTCCATACTATGGGAAAGTCAAAAAACAACTCTTAACATTGATTAGCACATTCACTGCTGGGAACAAGTTGGATATGGGTGATTGGTTAGTACAAGAGTGGGATTAATTTCAACTAATTGCTTTAATCTATGAAAGGTGTACATTCTAAATCACATGGTTTCTTAATGCGTTATCAACCACTGAGACTACTGTGGGGTCTTCTGGCATCCCAGATATTTTCCCCATCTCATGCTGACTGGTGGTTTCTAGGGGGTTGCAATAGGTAGCATAACTGAGTCAGGGACACCTGGCACCACAAATCTCTCCTGTTATTTGCAGACAAACAACTCAGCAGGACCAATATGTGCTTAGGATCATTCTGTGCATTTTTCCAAGGACAAGGGTCATGCCTCCTCACTCTGGACAGGCCTTGAGCTAGAAGCTGTTTTCAAAAATGGAGTTGTTGTAGGGACAAAGGAGGCAAGTCACTGAAGATAGCAGGTAACAAGTTTTATTTGGCTGTAGCCAGATTCAGAGGGCACAGCTTTTGCTGTAATCAATTAATCCCCTGAACCCGAGTTCAGAGAGTTTCAAAGTTTTATACCCAGCATGTAAGGAGAGGGGCTCAGAAATTCAGTCTGCAGAAGTTCACATAAAAGCAGCTTTTCCTTTCACTGTTTTGAGCAAGTTAACTCTTCAAGGACAACACCTGAGAAAGGGAGAGCTTCTTCTCCTCTTTCTTCTCTCCCCCTGCCAGCTGTCACCATGGAGCCCATTTGTAACTTGTTTTAAAAATGTAGACATCTCTGTGAAGCCCAGCTCAAGGCCAGTGGCCTTGTTTGCACATTTCTTCAAAGTACTATACTGGATACATTTGTGGAAAACTAGTAAGGGAGTGTCCAGCACCTGGAGTACTGGTATCTTCTCAGCCAGTGGCTAAGTAAAACAGGGCAACATGAATATAGGAAGTTAATCTACATTGAACTCTTTTGCAGAGACTCTTTTGCTGACAGTCCTAATGTTAGTCCAGGTGAAGATTTCTGGAGAGGCCCAGTTAAGATGTTTCAGTGGAGAAAGGGGGTGCTACTTCAGAGTCACATAAGTTTCTCACTATATTCCTCTGTTCTCTGCTCTCCTCCTTTTCTCTCTCTGCTTTCTGCCTCTACTTTTCTTCCTCTGTGGGCAGCCTCCCAATAAAATCTAATGGTTTAATCTCTGTCTTTTGTGAGTCACTTGCCTTTCACATCAAGGTAAGCATATAAAGAAGGGTTTATTTAAGAAGAAGTAACACAGATTTCTCCCTCAAGAGAGAAAGGGGCCATGGCTGGTATCCTGGTATCCAAAGAAGTGAAGTCTTCTGCCATTTTTGTATGTCCTAGGTTTCCTTTATTCTCCTGCTTTTTTTAATGTTTATTTTTGATTTGTAGCTCCACACAATACCTTTACTTTATTTATTTATTTTTATTTATTTTTATGTGGTGCTGAGGATCAAACCCAGACCCCTGCACATGATATCCACAACCCCAACCCTATTCTCCTGCCTTTCACTCCTTTTCTTTCTCCTTCCTGCCTATGTGACTAGACCCAACACTAGGCCTAGATATGTTTGGTGGGATGGCCCAAAGGTGGGAAAAAGGTGGGCTAAAGGGGGGAGGGCAGGATGGAGTAGCTAAGGACACATTAACAACCTTATAGCTCCCTGTAGGAAGGAGCAATTCCTGGGACAGTTTACCTTGGCAACAGGATGGAGCAGGGGTAGATTCTTGATAAGGGTGAAAGAATGGCTCTAAATGAATTAACATTTTAGTCCCTCAGGGGACAGTGTCCAACTTCCCAGACTCACTCAAAATTAGTCTCCATGGTTTGACCTAACTCGATTTACCTACCTATACTGGCTGCCTGTCTAATTCTAGCTTCACTTGGCCTAGTCTTTCATGCTTTCAGAATCCATTTCATTTTTACAGAAACCAAATCTTTCAATCTTCTCTAAACCAATCTGAGAATGCATTCTCTTTTTTTCTTTCTTGCAGTGATGGGGTTGAACTCAGGTCCTCACCCATGTAAGTGCTCTTCCAATGTGCTTTTTTTCCCTGGCTCAGGATATTAGTTATAGAGTTACCCACAAATCCTCACAGCAGCCAATGCAGAGAAAATGGCCAAATACAATTTTGATTACAAAAGCAGGACACTTATATTGAGAAAATGATATTGAGCCAATTCATCAATAAAGGGCTGAAACAGAAACTAAGATCTTAAAGCTACAGTCAAGACCTCAGGACTTCTAAGCTGGGTTTGGCTTTACACTTGGAGCTGAATCAAGGAAGGTCTTAGATTCAGACTTAAAAATCACAAAGTGGAGAGGCAATGGAGGAGAAGACACTGGTAGTCAGTGTCCAGCTCCATTGGTGATCAGTAGACATTAGCTTAGGATTCTTCTCCATTGTCACCATGCCAACTGCTCTGCTCTTCAAAATACTGTGCCCAGTGCTAAAGGTCCAGGCATTTCGCCAGATGCTGGCAATGTGGAGGTGAAGGATATCACTGCCTTTTAGTAAGATCAGGGAGGCAAGTGTGAAGACAAACTATGACATCAGAAATGACACCTGATCTATATGTGCCCACTCCAAGAAAGTGAGCGGCAAATATGGCCACCTGGAATCCATACAATTTAATTAGTATTTCTATTCTTTTTGGAAAGAAAATTAATTAGGAATATTATATGGGTTTAAGCAGATACAAATATAAATATTATTTTTGTGTAAAATGGAGACATTTCATATCAATAAGTGAAATAATATTGGGATTTGTAATTTTCATATAGAGATGAAATTGTTAACATCTCTACCTTATACCCAAAAGTAATATAAGCCATTAATAAGGACCTAAATATAAAAATTTAAATTTCCCTACAAGAAAACACAGAATGTCTATGACATTGCAATCACACAGAATTTCTTTTTTCTTTCTTTCTTTCTTTTTCTTTTTTTTTTTTTATACTGGAGATGGAGAGTGAATCCAGGGACACTCAACCTCTGAGCCACATCCCCTGCCATTTTTTGTATTTTATTTAGAGACAGGGTCTCACTAAGTTGAATAGAGCCTTGCTAAATTCCTGAGGCTAGCTTTTAACTCTCTATATTTATGTCTCAGCCTCCTGAGCTGCTGGGATTACAGGCGTACACCACCATGCCTAGCCAGATAAAATTTCTTAAACAAATTTTGGAAATTAGATATTATAAAGTAGATGTCATTGGAAAAAATGATGCATTTAACCTTATTGAACTGTTGATCAAATACAAGAGATAATTTAAAACTGGCATTACTCTTGGAGAATACATAGTAACAAAAGACAAATATACAGGATATATAATAAAGCATATGTATATTCTTAAAGTTCTAAAGTTTGCAGATTTAAGAAAAAAGATTTTGACTTTGTTAAGCGTAATTTATTAAAGGTCACTAAATGTTTTAACAAACACTTTAAGTCAAAAAAGAGGAAATGGGCTAGGCACAGTGGTGCATGCCTATAATCCCAGCAGCTCAGGAGGCTGAGGCAGGAGGCCATGAGCTCAAAGCCAACCTCAAAAAATGAGGTGGTAAGCAATTCAGTGAGAATCTTGTGTCTAAATCAATTGCAAAATATAGCTAGCATGTGGTTCAGTGGTGAAATGCCCCTAAGTTCAATCCCTAGCATTAAAAATAAATAAATAAGAAGTAAAAACAATAACCTATACACCAGATTTTTTACTCTAGGCCACCAGCCAAATCTCTTGCAACTTATCATTACCCATGAGGGTGCCATTGTAGTGACCCTAGATAGGCACAAGGAGATCAAGTGGGCAAATCCAGAAGCAGAAAGAGAGAAAAGACAGCCTGAGGCACAGGGCAATTTGTCAGCTCCTTATTTCTCTTTCCTCTCTCCCTAGCACCTCTTTGACAGCCATATCCTTTGAAATTCCAATATACACTTCTGATACTCACCACTCCAGATAGGGATGTACCCAGATTTTGTGGAGGAAGACGCTCATATAATTAGAGGAGGGTTAAAGAAATCTATTTAAGGAAAACTTTAAAACATTAAGTATGCAAGTTACAAGAACACATGGCTAGGGGCTTTCTGAGAATACTGATAAGAGAACTAACTAACTATTAGACTGATTAGTTTCATAGGAAACTTTCCTTCTACTGCATTCTCTAACTGTTGAACTAACTGAATGTTCATTTTCCATCCATGGTCAGAGCCCTTCACACTTGCATTGGAGGTATAAAGGAAATGATGGAGAGGAAGAAGACAACTACTTTAAGGTTCCTCAAAACTTTGTTTCAGTTGGAAACTGTCATGAGGCTGAGCAACAATAACACCACTTAGAAAATCCACATTCCTGGTAAGCTTTTCACCTGCTTCACACAGCCTCTGGCCTCCCGGTGCTTTGACGTTAGATGTCCACTAGGTGGCATCAGAAGGTCCAACATCCCGGACTCCTTCTGGAGGGAAAGCACTAAGCATGCCTAAAAGAGTCCTTTCTCTTTTCCTTTAGCTACTGAAGGGCGCTGCTGAATTCTCCTTGGGCCCCTGTAGAAAGAAAAACCCATTGCACCAGGCATCAGAGTGGTCGACAGGTAAACCGAGGCAAAGGAAACTGGAGAACACAGCTTAAAGAGCTGCTCTTAGGAAGGAGGCAGGTGAAGGGGCAAAACCTGTGCTGCTACCCAGGCTTACACCCAAGACCCAGGGCCCTAAGCAGTCAGCACAGGTGCACAGTCTGAGCACAGTCCCTTCTTCTCCTGGGGCCACTGTATCCCAAAAGCGAAAGGCGGGTTTCATCTTCTCTGGGATGGTACACCTGTTGGTGTGGTCTGGCTCCCCACTCACCAGAGGCCCTCTTCTCTTTTACTAGGGCCACGGACCGACCTAATATCCAACACCACCTGTACTGCCAACCAGGTGTCCAGGAGGAGCCTCTCCCACCTGGTCACAGTAAGTAGGCCAGAGGGAGTGAACTCCACCAGGTTCCCGGATACCAATGCAGTCTTTCAGCTGAACCCACCTAGAACGCATGGAATCTGTGAAAGCCTTTGGATCCACCTGTTGGAAACCAGCAGAGAGAAGGTATCATTTTAAAAACAAGATGACAGCATCATCACCATTGGGGGCAAGAAGCAGATGCCAGGGTGCTTCTCTCTAGCATATGCAGGCATAAGTCAGAGCTGGAGTCACTGGTATATGAGCCAGTGGTAAATCTATATGATAACACAACCCTGTAGTAAGTGTTGGATTCGGGCTGCTGTGCTAGCATTCAGTTTTTCACTGAATCATAACTGAATGTGGGAACTTCCTTGCATATGCTGTCATTTAACCCTCACTGGAAAAAAAATTTGTAATCCTAGTGTATCAAATGAGAAAATGTTCTCACAGTAGTTAATTAAAACTTACCCAAAATATTACAACTCTCACCCCGACCAATGACTTAAGTTTTGAACTTTCTGGGGCTTTGGAGTTGTTTGTTGTTCCTCTTCAGTTCCCCAAATGATTCTGATGCTAGGAAGGGCTGAGAACACTGCTCCAGAAAAATGTAGTGAGTTCTGAGTCTCTTTACTCCCACCATGTTTCCCAACTTTCTGTTTTTCTACCATTCTTTTCTGTGTTCCTTTTCCTAGAAGCTCCTACAACTCTCCAAAAAGGTTAGATTCTCTTCCTATGTTCTCAAACCATCTAGGTCAGAGACAAGCCTGGAGCCAATACAACAGCAGTCCCTGACTGCCTCCCCCATTCCAGCACCACAAACCCTAAATAGGCTTAATTAACTTTCCCCCACTCCAATACACACACACTGTTAGGATGGCCAACGACTGGGAGAATGGTGCTGATCTCACCCAATTTGCTCTTGCATCTCAGCTCACTTCCCTCTCTGCTCCTTAATAAAGAATAAAAAGCTGGTGCAGCTGAGTTCCATAACTAGGACCCAGCCCTAATGATCTCATTTAACTCCAGTGCCTCACTTAATTCCCAGCTTCCTCCCATACCTTTATTTTTTGTGATAGAAATGAGATAATGAATGGGGAGCCAGGTAGGGTAATATATAACAAAAGCCTGTGGATATAACATCATCCTCTGATGCCAATGCAGCCATCAGAAAAAAAGCACTTGGAAAGGGGATCCTTATCCCTTATAGGAAGTAAAAATTTCAAGGGATGGTGGTAGGAGAGAGAGAAAGCAGCCTGAGGGTAGAACTGTATGTGTGGAGTGTTCCACTTTTTCTTAGTAATTATCACAGTGCTGTTAAATGATTTGTTAGTGTGTATAAATGGCGGAATACAGACAATCCTGATAAGAGAGCTAAGTGTCTAATCTTGCCTCTCAGCTATTTGAAAAGCACATGGTAGACAATCCATGCTGAGCATTTTGGTTTTGGTTTATTTGTGCCATAAACTTGAAGATATAAATAAAGATGTGAGTTAGAGAAATTCCTTGGTCTGAAGTGAAAATAACAGATGTGAATTATGTAAGAGAAATTCATATAGATGGGCACAGTGGCACTCAGGCCTGTAATCCCAGTTGCTGGAAGGAGTGAAGCAGGAGGATGGCCAGTTTTATGTCAGCCTGGGAAACATAGGCCTTGTCTAAATATTAAAAGGGAGAGGGTACAAGATGTGTAGCTCAGTGGTAGAACATCACATTCCCCATTAGGAAAAGTACCAAAACAAACAAACAAACAACAACCTGACACTCATACTAAATTTTTTTTTATTTTCACACAAGGATCTATCTGCCTACAGTTGGCTGTGCCCTAGAGGCTGGATGAAGCCCGCCCTTAGGTCACAGGCAGACACTGGTCAGTGCAGTGGCAGGAGGTGGTCCTAAGGGCTCTGCCCAAGCCACATACTTGTGGTGGTTGATCTGGGACCACAGATTTCCTCAACTGCCACTGGGCTGGGGCATGAGGATCACAGCTTTCCTGAATCTTAGATGCAGTCCTGGTATTCAGCAGCCTCAGAAACTGCGAACATGGCCGCCTCTTTGTACTTCACACAGTCTCCTGAGATTATTGTGTCTCGAGGAGGCGACACTGGCTTCAATTGGCCCCAGTCTTCAGGGCAGTTGGGTAGCTACTGAGCAGGGTGCTGCACTCTGGCTCGCAGAATCCTTCTGGGTGGAGCAGACAGGATGCCCTCTGCTTTGGAGTTACTGAGCCAGGTTCCCCTCACCTCGCACCCTTGGAAAATGGTTTCTAAACTTCCAGGACCCAATTTGCAAAGTTCTCCTCAAACTCTAATGTGAAAAGAAATCACCAGACCATCATTTTAAAAAAGATTCTGAATCAGTAGGTGGAAACTGAGAATGCAGTTCTAACCAGCACTCTGGTGAAGCCCACAGAAAGGGACCACAGTACAGAGTACTGGCAGACTAAAAACCACAGCCAACATGACCAGGGCCTACAGGGCAAAGCTTTTTCTATTTTCTTTTCACAAACCAGACCCTGCAGTTGGCTTCTGCAGCACATCAAACACAACTATAGTAAAGGGAAGAGAAGTTCTTTGCTTGGTGAGGTATGAAGAGCTTTGATTTCTTGTGCCATTAGACAGGGAAGTATGAAGGAAACTCTGCACTCTTGATTTCTGCTTTGGATCAGTCAGAAATGCTTGTTGTCAGTACCTTGGTGCTCAAACATCTGCCCTTTCAAATGCTTGGATATACTTGGGAAATAAAGTATTATTTCTGGCAGTGAAAACTTAGCTGTAAGTAACATCATTTTAATTTCAGTGGCCTTTAGTGATTAAAAGATACCCTTTATGATTCATCACCATTTCCTACTTTATCTATGGCTTTAGATATTTTTCTCTATTCTTCTAAAACACCTTTTCATAAGGCTAGAACAGTAATTAGCAATGGGAGATCAAGAGTCTTTGTCTTTTCACATCTAATTTCAGGAAAAGAGTAGAATTCATTTATCCAAATAATTCAATTGAGAATCAAAATTGTCTCCCCTCCCCCCCCCACTTTTTTTTTGAGAAAAAAAGAAAAGAAGGTTTATTGCTGTGGTTGCAAAGGAGAAACAGAGGATTCCTGTCCCAACGGCTGTAATCAGGCCCATCAGCAGAAACAGGGAGCTTTTAAAGAGGTGATTCAGAGAAAATGAGATTAGGGAGGAGAGATCAGCAAGGAGAAGATCAGGGAAAAGAAGGTAAGGGAAAAGATCAGGGAGAAAATCAGGGAGAAGAAGGGTGGGGAAAAAAAAACAAACATATAAATTTCAAAGCCCCAAGGGATATAGTTAAAGCATTAAATGAACCCCTGTTACATTTTCCCACTGTCAATTTCTATCCTCTATTTCTATGGAAAGGGGGCAATGACATCTCCAAACTACTTTCTGATGAAAGGGGGAAGTAACCCAAAGTCCTTGTTCTCTATTTGGTGGGGCGTGGACAGTTAAGTGCATTCAGCATCAGAAAAGTCCAGAGCTCCACTGTGGCAAATGGCAGGGGACTGAACCACACATACATAGAGCAGGGATGCAGCCACCTTGTATCCTTGCATGGAACTAAGTTCCTTCATTCTTGAGAGGGGCTCTTTGTCATGTTCCACCCTCTGCCATTCATAATGGCCCTCTAGTATTCTCACTCTAAATAAAACAAGATAAATGGGAAATCTCAATTTCCCATAACAAATTATGTACTTTCGATGATAGGTATGGCATGAACTCACTTAATGGATTTTGAAAGATAGGAATAGGACTAAAGCCAGGGCCCAAGGCAGAAGCTAGTGCTGGTAACAGATAAGTTAAGAATGGGAAGGCAAAAGTCAAGACTTAACCTAAAGGCAAATGGACAAAAAAAGGTCTTATGTTTTCCCATTCACTGAGTGTTTTGCTCTCCTATTTAACAACTAACTGAATAAACTCATGAAATGACTACTTATTTTTTTCTTTATTTGAAGTGAGGATAAAATGTCATCAAGAAATATTATCTCACAATCCATAAAGCCAATTAAGACAAATATTTTTATGTTATTGTAGACCAAATAAGGTTGATTTAATTTGCAAAACTTCTTAAATGTCTAGAAAAGGAAAGAAACCAGAAAGAAAGTGTCCCTGTTCCAAGGCATATTCCAGCCTCAAGATCTGGGCACCACTACACCCTGTGTCTTTCTAACCCAACTGAGGAAGGTGTGAATCTGCAGGCTCCTGTGTGGGGATAACAGCACAGGACAGTGGATCAGAAACAGAAATGAGTTTCAGAGACCAAGAAAGCAGGAGCATGTTGTGGGAATGCCCCTGGGGCGCACATATGGCCTCCAACAGGGTATTCTTTCTTTATGTTCTTTTGCATCTACTAATCTACTGGGACAAGGACCTCATCTGCAGCAGCCAGCGTGGGGCTGCCAAGACCAGAAAGGTGCTTAGACAGAAGTCTTCAATCCTATCTATGTGGAGTCATTTCTGTGCTTTTCAGAATTCTGCTCAGCAGCCCTAGTAAACTTGATTGGGTTCTGGTCTCCTCAAGGCTTTCCAAGCTGGGGAATTTCCCCCCAACCCTTTTCTCTTTCCAGGTAGAGCTCTAGAGTTGCAGAATTCTGTGCCTGCTCCTACAGGAGAGAAAAAAAATGGATTTTTTCATATTTGCCCATGTAGTGTTTTTAAAATTGATTTATTTATTGGCACATATTAAACTGTACATATTGAGGAGAAATTCATGTCATCTTTCCATATGGAGTCTATTGGTCACATCCATCCACTCTTCTTCCACTTTCTCTTCACACCTTCCCAAGCCCTAACAATCCCTATTCTACATTATAGTAAAATTTTCTTAAGATTCCATATTTGAGAGGGAACATGCCATACTTATAGCTATTTTAATAATATGTGGCAAATGGTAAGCACTATGTATACGCTTAAGTTAGTACTAATGCAGATTTTATGAAATTGAAAGTAAAAGAATCATTAAACACAGTAGACTGTGGTCATGTAAGATGCTAAATATATGTACTTCTGACAATTTCAAAGTGAATCTGATAGCCAGGCAACAGTAAGTCATGCATGTAATCCCAGGAGACTGACGTGGAAGGATTTCAAGTTCTAGGACAACCTGAGAAATTTAGTAAGACCCTACCTAAAAAAGAAAATAAATATCAAGTGGATCTTGTACAAGAATGTGAAAAATCTACGTCATTAGGGAGATGTTTAAAGGGCTTATGTTTTTAGCATAATAGTACCAACACATAAGAATAAATATAACTTTAAAAGGGTTGTTAGTTGTTTTAGGTCTCAGAAACTGTCACTTTTTTTCACACTTTCTTTTACCTTCTTCAGTACTGAGAATTGAAGCTGGATCACTTTAGAACAGAGATACATCCCCAGCCTTTTTTATCATCCTGAGACAGGATCTCCTCCAGTTACTCAGCCAAGCCTCAAATTTTACTCTTTCTGCCTCAGCTACTCTAGTAGTTAGGATTACAGGTGTATGAGACAACTGTGCCTGAATGACCTATATGATTTTTTAATATCTGAAATCTACTTTTTGAAATTAACAATTTTGTTCTCCCTCACAGGTTAATCTATCACCACGACCTGTGGCTTAGAAAATTTAAATGTCACTTAAATCTATTATAAGTTGAGACAAGAATTTGAATCTGAACCGTATTTAGTTACTTGATATTTAAGTCTATAGCTTGCCCTTCTTTCCTTTCCTTCCCTCCCATCACCTCTCTCTTCCCCTTAGTGGTTTTCATGTAGAAATTCATCTGTAAAGAAACAAAACAGGCAGTTGATAATTCCAGGGAAGACTGAGGAATTGATCTTCATCTTCTCTCAAACAGTCCTCCCTAAGAGGTCCTAAATTTCATTCTCACCAAGAGCATAGCCTGTGGTTCAATTTGGAATAGTGAATTAAGCTTTTGTAGAAGAAGGTACATGCACTGAAGAAATGCTATGTGACATAGGATATCACATATGTAAAGGAAACAGAGAGACTGGCATTTCACAATAAGTAACCCTTTGTAAAATATTTTAACCTTAATCTAATTAATAACTGATACCATTTGATTTATTAATTTCATTGAAGATGATTGCTTTCCTTTCTTATTGTTTTGCTTTTTTGATTTGTTCTTCTTAGATATTCAGAATAGTCAAGTGAAGATGATTGTTTTTCCACCAAAGTTCATCAGACCCAGCCTTCTGAAGCAATTTGCTTCCAAGAGTACCATCATCATTCAGCATAATGAACTCTACCGGAGGATTGTGCAAGAAGGGCTGGGGTTGTGGCTCAGTGGTAGAGTGCTCGCCTAGCACATGTGAGTCCCTAGGTTCGATCCTCATTACCATGTAAAAATAAATCAATAAAAATTAGGTATTGTGTCCAACAACAACAAAAAAATAATTAAAAAAAAAGATTCTGCAAGAGAGCCATATATAAGCATCTGAATGCTTAGCAGGTTATTAAATCCTTTGCCACTTCTCTCAGCCCTAACACTGTTTCTCTTGATCTAGAGGCCAAAACCATGGACCATTTACTCCTGTGTGAAGCAGGTTCTGAATTTTGCAGAGATGACACTGAGATCCCAGTTGCTTTTGATACTGAGCTCAAAAGATTTTAGGCCATTGGTACTCCCCTACATTTCTACTGGGAACTGCTCTCTAGGCCATGGCGGCTGCTATCTTGTCCTTGTCCTTGACATAGTCAGTTGCCAACAGCACAGATCCTGAGAAACATGCCTAGTTCCTCCTACCTGCCTGCCTGGAACCCTATGCCCATGGCACAGAAGAAATCAAATTCAGCCTCAGGAGAGTGCCATGCTGCAAAGCAACCATAAAGTCACCTGTCCTGGTAGCTTCTCTTGGTCACATCCATGTAGTCCTGGAAAGAGGCTCCCCAGAAACATGCTGATCCTTAACCCTGAGCCATGATCACTGAGTCCTACAAGTACTGAGTATTAAATCTGAGGGATTCCATTTATTATCCCTTTCAGACAAATGTAAGATTTTTTTCTTACACATATCTCTTTGTTTACTTACTAATTGGCAAAAGATGTTGTTTTTATAGGCCCTCATAAATATTTGATTCTCTTGTTCAACAGTAAACAGAATGAAGAGAGAACAGAGATGAAGGAGTTCTTCATGGGATGTGGGACAAAGCTCTGATTCTGAGCTGTGCTATGGACTTGATATCAGAGCCTTATATAAGGAATCCTCTTGCTTTGGTGGGCAGATGTATAAAAGGTATCCAGGTGAACAATGCAAAAGAGCCCAGCTGTTGGCCTCAAACAAATCTATAGAAAAGAATGTGTGGCAGGAGTTTCTTAAGTGGTAAGTGTGTCTCCTTGGATAGTACTTTTGTTCTTCATCTACTTAAGGAAGGGCCTGGAAGTCTCCAGTTTCCAATGCCTTCACACAGCTGCCCATGCCCAACACAGCCTCTCCCAGACCCTGGCCCCATTCAGATTAATGTCACTCAGATATGGTTTAATACCCACCAGGTATAGGAAGTTTTAGAGGGCATGACTTCTGCTTCTGGTTTCTGGAACTCTGTGTTAATGCAGTTAATATATATAGACAATATAAAAATGTCTGTTTAGACAATTTATTTTTTGATTGTAAAGCTTATATAAAAGGAAAACTGTAAAAATCCATAAAATTTTGAAAGGCATTATTTTTGCTGAAATAAAAATGTTAAACTAACTTGATAAGAACATCCTGAAAACAGAATATTTTAATACTTTTCTATGGAGAAAATGTATATTTTATGAATGAAACCTAAGTCTATTTTTTGTGGTTTTTAAAAATAAAAGGAATTGTAACAGGCTAAAAGGCAGCAAGAGGAATGCTAAGGCACAGTTGTGTTCCTTTTGCCTTTAGGAACAGAAACTGAACACACTTAGTTTAAGCAGGAGGGATGAGAATAACTCATAATCTGATTAAAAAGTAAAGATAGATTTAAGACTGAACATCAAAGAATGTTTAAAAACACACAGCAACAGACTCACAAAAAGAGACTTTAAGAAATTAGAAAAAACTGGATCAGGAGGCTATCAAGCCCGAAGCAAACCTCTTCAGAGCCACAAAGGCCCCAGCAAATGTCAGAATACTGGATCACTTCAAGTGTTTGTGGGAAATGTATGCATGCAGTACTGCACAAGACTATTGTTGAAAAGTAAATGCTGCATTCATCCTAAAACACAATCTGGCAATGCTCAGAAAAGTTCAGGTAGTACCCTTTTGAGGAAACAGTTATGTTCATGGGCACCTGCCTTAGGTAAATTTTCTCACAGGTGCATAGGGACAATTATGTGTGGTGATAGGGGACAGCAGAAATACAAATGTCCACTGCAGGACAATGGGAAGGTAGAGTGTGCTAAGGCACATCAGATACTACTGTGTCAGAGTTCAAAACTTCAGGTGAAATGCACATAAAAAGATCTTAGTAACTCATAAAGAAGGGCTTTGATTGCAGATTAGTAGTAGAGTTGTTGCCTGGCATGCATGAGGCTCTGGGTACACTTCCCAATGCTACCACAAAAAATAAATAAATAAATAAAAACAAAATGTTAAAAATTTATTCTTAATAAAATTAGATATGTCTCCTGGAACTTTTTACATCAAATGAAAATATAATCACCTATAGAATGAATCATTCCTCTTCCTACATCTTGTCCAAGGTGATCTGTGAAAATGATTCAATATTGTCTTGATACATAAAACGCCACAAAATCTTAAAAATAATGATTTCAAATCTTTGTGTTGACTTTTAAAACACAATGAAACTGCCAAGTCATCAAGAGTATGCATATCCAAAGGGCCACCAAGTGTCTGAAAGATGTCACTTTAAAGATACAATGTGAGTTGGCATAGTGGTTCATGCTGTATTCCCAGGAGCAGTAGAGACTGAGACAGGAGATTCCACAGTTCAAGGCCACCCTCAGCAACCTCCTGAGGGTTTATGCTACTTAGTGAGACCCTGTCTTAAAACAGAAAATTTAAAAAGACCAGGGGATTAACTAAGAATTAAGTACCACTGGATTCAGTCATCAGTAACCAATAAAAATAAAAAAAAACCAAAAACAAACAAAAAATGTGTGCCATTCCTCTGTTAAAATGGTAGAGTTGATTGGTGTGTCTAAGATTAGAGCTGACATAGGGTCTATAGACCAAAAACAAGCGCTCAATTTTGGGAGACATCCTTAAATATTGAAGAGTCATGCTAAACTTGAGGATTTAGATATGAGTTTTTTGGTCATTTAATGTATCTAATGAGTAAAGAACCTAGATATACTGTCTCATTTACAGAGCTCATGGACAGATTAACCCATACATGAATTCCCCCTGCCCCCTTGAATGATCCTTAATGAAAAAAAATTGTTTCCTAAACCAGAAGAAGAAAATGCACCCACACACATGGCAACAAGCACATGCACAAAACAAACAAACAAACAAACAAACAACAACAACAAAAAGAAAAAGAAAAAGAAAAAGAAAGATATCTCTAAATTGCTGAGACTGGCTTTGAACTTTAAATCCTCCTGCTGCAGTCTCCAGATTCACTCAGATTATATCTGTAGTGCAGTAAAGCTGGCTAAATATACATTTAAATAAAATGGAAATGGGATGAATTGCTATAAAAAAAGAAAAGTAGATAAAGAGGAACAACTTAGGATAAAATACTCCTATTTACATTAGAAAAGATTAGCATTCTGCTGGGAAAAGAAAACTATGGATAATGTGGGATTAACTCCATCGATTTGTGCTTTAGATAGGAAAATCATAGGAAATTTGGATACACTTTAAAGCAGAAAATCTAGAAATAGATTAGAAAATTTACAATTCTAGGGACTGGGTCTCAGAGGTAGAGCATTCACTAGCATGTGTGAAGCACTGCGTTTGATCCTCACCACTAATATAAATAAAGAAATAAAGAAAATGTGTCCATGTATAATTAAAAAAAAATTAAAATTCAAAATAGCCTTCTCTCAACACAACGTGCTCTCCTTACTCATTTCCCTATTTTACCAAAAATGCTTTGAAACTTAGCCTCTCCATCCAGTTCCAGGATGAATTAGCTTATGGTTTTAAGACTGTGATTCAGCACCACTGAGTCTGGTCTCTAAAACCATGCAATTCCGAACAAATGAGGAGAATTAGCTGGGTTTGGTAATCCATTGAGGTAATCGCAGCAAATGAAAAGACCGAGGGAAGAAAAACACATGTTTGAGGCCATACTAGGCACCATGGCCAGATCTTGTCTCAAAACAGAAAATAAAAAGGGCTAAGAAGAAGCTCAGTGGTTTAAAGCCTAAGATTCAACCACTAGCATGACTGGAAAAAACAAAATGGGATGCAGAATTGGACACAGTCATTAATTTATGTGGTTGGTTTTTTTTGTTTTGGATACCAGGAATTGAACTCAGGGACACTTGAGAATGGTCCACATTACTATATATATATATATATATATATATATATATATATATATATATATATATATATATATATTGGTATTTTACAAGAGACAGAGTCTCACTGAGTTGCTTAACACTTCATCCTTACCAAGTCTGACTTTGAACTCAAGATTCTCCTCCCTCAGTGTCCCAAGACACTGGGATTACAGGGGTCCATCACTTTGCCCAGCCAATTTGTCTATGTTTATCTGAAAAAAGGAGAGAATTTTTATAATGATTTGAAACTGCCAAAGACTGGATCCTGCCTTGCCACCCACACACCCACCCACTTTTTCACTATCTAATTCAATCAAAACCAAGGAATTTCAACAATGCCTTCAAGATTAGTCCACTTGCACCTTAATCCTATCAGGTTCTTCAATAAATTTGTAATGCAAATTAATGTTTCTGGAAAGTGATTGGATATGTCTTCTGAGGTCAGCTAGAAGACAGACCACTATAAAAAGGTTCTGTCAATACCAGACTGAATCATTTGCTCCTTTTCCTAGTCCAGGAACACACCTTGGCCTGGTAGGAAAGCTGAACCTATTAGGGTTTGTAATCTCAGTGACCTAGGAGGCTGAGGCAAAAGGATTACAGAATCAAGAAAAGCTTCAGCAACTGCACTACATCATGTGTCAAAATAAGAACAAAAATCTATTGGGGATGCATCTTGTTATCTAAAAGTTTTGAGGATGTATCTGATAAGGTTGTCAGGACCAGAGTATGATTTCAAGTTGAAACTTTTAAAAACCCAAGGAAAAAAAGGTACCAGGAAGGCCAGCTTTAGCAGAGTTCCTTGGAAGGCTCTTGACAGCAAAATATTCTGGGTTAAGTGTTCTGAAAGATCTATGCCAATGGGTGAATACCTAGGCCCAGAGTTTGGAGGTCTAGCTTCTGGGGTCTGTAGAGAGGCCTCATAGTGAGTGCAGTAAAGAATATAGTGGCTGCTGTGACCCAGATGGGGAGGCACCCCTGAAATAGTCTTGGGGGAACAGATGACAGGGTGGCACATAAGATCATTTCTCATGTGGGTTCTCAAGGCTGCTCTGTATCTGCTTGGAGACTTAGTGCTTGTAAAACACCCAATACACAAGTGCCCTGTCTGCCCAATCTGTACTCAGAAGATGCCACCAACCCATCATGGCAATAAGCAATGCAACAGCAATGAGGATGGGCCCTCTTAGATCTGAACATGGCCTCTCACCACTGAGGGTTCTGAGCCTCCTCTTTCCCCAATCCCCAGCAGGAGTACACTACAACCAAGAATTTCACATTTTAGCACAATTTTATTGAGACAAAAGAAGAAAAGAGAAATATGCACAATAGCTGTGATGCCTCCATGGCAAGCATTACTGTTATAGAATCTGTTCCAAAATGGTCCTCCAAACAAAGGAAATCTCAATGCTGTTGAGCCCCAATTGTTGCAGACTCATCAGCCTCAAGCAGTCCTATGCAGAATGGCCTGGATCCACTGCCAACACTTTGGCTAGTCCCATTGTGGCTTGCAGGGGCAGAAGAAAGAGGACTCTTACAAGGATCACCACCACCAGAGGTCTTGGGCTCTAGACTTTCATCACAGGTGCACCTGGAACAAAACAAGGGAGCCCCAGCAGATGGTCAACGGTGGGACACCTGGGGCTTGGTCTGCGTTGAGAATGCCCTTTCCAGCACAAGAGGCTCTGTGTCCTGGTGCAAGGTGCTGTGTCCTCTGGGAAAGTCATCTTTTCCTAACCCATGCTAGGAACGAAATCCTCAGGATGTGGAATGCAGGTTGCAGTGGAAGTCTTGGCAGTCATAGGATATATCTGGCAGGTGGATGTAGAAGGGCAGTGTCAAGGGCCCAAAATATATTGAGGTCAGGGTTGGTGGCCTCTGGAGCCCTGGTGCCTGCTCTGCAGAATTCCAAGCCTGTGGTACACAGCAGGGAAAACACTGCTCTGTGGCTTTGTGGGCCTCAGACCAGACACCACCAAGTATATGGGACTTAGCAGGCAGCAGTTTGGGTGTGCTGAAACCCTTCTGGCCTCCAGGGAGTTTCTAACCACAGACTGGGAACCTGGGTGGTGTTGGCTTTAATCCTGAAAAAAAATCCCATCACAAAGCTTAGTTAATGAGATTAATAACAACAACAAAAGTCTAGCATCTGTCAGTTTTTTGTAAGAGGGAGGCAGTCTTCCTCCATACAAGTCACTGAAAAATAGACATTTTTCTTCTGGCTTTAGCAAGGTTTTAAGCACTATACCTAGATTCACACAACATGGTTTGGTTGTAACCCTTTTACTTCTTGAGCTGTGCCTACACGGTACAATACTTGTGAGTAGGAATACTTCCAAACAGTAATTTAAAAATGGGAAATGAGTTTTGAGTTTCAGATCTGGTGCTGCAATCTGATTGACCTATCACTTCATACCCCACTATGTCCAACTCCTATCTTGAAAAATGAGTCACCAATATAAGAGGAGGACTTGGAGCTCTTTGGAGTAGGTTTGGTAATAATCCCTCATGAAAGGTATTCATGGTCTATAATGAAGATTTAAAAAAAAAAAAACATTGTAAAAATAGCCATCAGTTTCTTCTAAACACATAATGGAATGAAGCTAGAAATCAATAATAAAAAGGAGAAGTAAAAATTCAGAAATTTGTAGAAAGCAATAAGCATTTCAAACAATTTTCAGATCAAAGAAAAAAAGCACAAGACTAAGTAGAAGAATACATAGATGTGAATAACAATGAAAAACCCACTGTACCAAAATTTGGGGCATGAAGGAGAAACAGCGACCAGGAAAGTGTATTGGGGTTCTGGAGAGGAACAGAATCAACAGGAAGTACGATTACAAAAAAGCGATTGATTAGATTTGCTTACTTGACCAAAAGCTGGATAGTCCACAATGGATATCTGCAGTCTGGAAAGCTTTCTGTGTCCTAACTTGTTCCTCCAGGAGCACCTGTTAGGGTTTTAACGTGGTGTGCCCCAAAAGCTCACGTGTGAGGCCATGCAAAGTTTGGCAGAGAAATGATTGGGCTTAATTAGCCTTGATTTAATGGGTGAATGGATCCCTGATGACTGATAGGTAACTGGAGTCTGTGGGGTGTGGTCTGAAGAAGGATTCTCTGGGGGCATGGCTGTGGGATATGCTTTGCTATCTGGCCTCTGGCAGGTGAGATCTCCTACATAAAACCTAAAGGATTAAAGGCAACAGGAAATCGTAGCTGAATAACAAAAGGAAATAAAGGGAGCTGAAGGGGAACTAAACCTACAAAGGGCTGCAATCGCTGCCTGGGCTCTAGGTCTCCTGGCAAGGAGCCTTGCTGCCCCATGAAACACTGCGCCCCAAGGCGCTGCAACTATTGGCTTGGGAACAAGTTCGCAGCAGCGCAGGAGACACTGGGGTCCTTTCCTTGGAAGAAAGTTGCTGTTGTCAAAAGAAAACCTCTTTGGGCTGCTTTTGGTCATTTAGTCGGGCAATCACAGAGAAGCAAGGGGCTTGGGGAGAGGGTATGGCAGCTCCATCCATAGACCCAGCTAGGAGAAATGCCATGGCTTGATAGGAAACTGGTGCCAGTAACAGGGCACTCTTGTGGTACTAAGAGAGAGTGGGCACAGCTGCTGCATGCAAACCTTGGGGCAGTGTCGCATAAATGGGCAGGAGGTAATTTGTGCAAAGACTACTGTGATGCCGGGCTGGAGCCGGCTCTGGATTTCTTAGTTTCAGTTCCCCTTCAGCTCCACTTAGTTTGGTTTGTTATTCGGCTAGTTTTCCCATCACGTCTAATAGTTTCAGTTTTATGTATGATGTTTTCACCTAGTGAGCTCCTGGAGTTTGCTATCACTGCGTTTTAGCCTCTCTGGCTTGTCTCCGCCCTCCTCCTGGAAGATCATAAATACTGGAGATGGCGATGGTGCGGAGGCTCTGCCTCATCTCTTCATCAGCGCAGAGGCTTCTGTCCTGCTGTCTGAGGCTCACCTGATGGAGTAGCATTTTCTGGACCCTGTGAAGCAGGCTTGGGCTTTGAGGAGGTGGCGCCAGAGCCGTGGCCTCCTCCTATGCTGAGCTTAGAGATTGGTGGGACTTGGCCTCTTCCTTGCTACCCTGTCCTAGGAGAGTGCCCCTTCGACTGGGAGCGGCTCTCCAGTTCTGTTGGCTGGGGCGCCTGGTCCACCGCAAAATGCATTCCGCATTTTGAGCACCTGGGAGCTAAAGGAGGCCAGGAAGCTGCGAAGCAAGAAACTGGAGGCTTGGGAAGATGGGAGGAGCCTGCGGAAGAACCTGAGGCAGCCAAGGTGTAGCAGAGTTCACTGTCAAGGTCGCAGCCCCCCAGCCCCCTAACCTGTGACAAGCCTACTGACACCAAGACCTCTGCGGACTAGTGTCTCTCCTAGCGCCCTCGACCTCTCTCCTCCAACTGGTGGACCCCGCACCTGGTTTCCTCGGGCCTGCTGGCGTGGATTCGCCAGGGTTCTCAAAGCCTTGGGGGTTCTGCCCATCCTTCTCTGGCAGCGAGGCAGCCTCAGATCAGAGAAGGACCCTCAATGATCTTACTCTCTGAAAAGATTCTCGGCTACAAAATCTCACTGAGATTTGCCTTTAGTTGTTCCTTGTCAATTTTAAAAAATTCTCTTTCTTTTGACGATTCTCTGTAGCCTTCAAGTCGCCCATTACCTGCCATTTTCTTCTGTTTCAAACATTCGTATTCGTCTTATTACACATTTCATTCCATAACTTTAGACTTTTATCCACTTCAACTTTTAGAAACGACTTGTACGATTTTACAATCACTCTCAAAATTTTGTAGGTTTAAAGAAGGAATTGGGTTATGAACTCCCAATTTTTACCCCAAATGCAGATTGCAGAATCTCGTCGGTTACACATCCACAATTTTACATAATGTCCTATTAGTAACTGTTGTATTCTGCTACCTTTCATAACCCACTTCAATCTATTGTATGAAATATGATATGTCAAGTGCTTTGTAATGTTGTGAACAACCAATAAATAAAAAGAAAATTAAAAAAAAGAAAAAAAAATAAAGAAGGAATTGGTTTCTCAATTTTATTTCCTAATCTTTAATACTCATTTTGTTACTTAGCATGATTTGCAATATAAATACGCCTTGGCTTTTCTCATTTAATTTCATATGCCTTTCGTTTTTACAACATGTTTTTTTTAAAAAATTATTTATTTATTTATTTATTGAGTCATTCTCTCGCTCAGTTGCTTGGGAGACAGGGCTCACTAAGTTGCTGAGGCTGTCCTCAAACTTGTGATCCTCCTGCCACAGCCTTCTGAGTCGCCAGAATTACAGTAGGCATGCACCACCATGCCAGGCTCTAACCTGTTTTTAAATAGTGAATTGGTTTACATATTTATGTATTTTGTGTATTTTTGTCATTTTATTTCAGTCCCAGTTCGTTTTATTTCTATTCTCACGCCTTCCTTTGTTTTTTAAGCATGGCGTTTCATTGCATTTTATACTTAGTAATTTTGATTTTGTCAAAAGTCCCGCCAGGGATTATCCACCTTACTATTTCTGGTGGTAGGACCAGGTGATTTCGCACACTGGACAAGTGCACAGATTACCAGTTTGAAAAGATTCCTTACTGATTTGCATGTCTAGTAGTCTTTCCACTTAGGTTTGCTGTGGAAGGCAAGGTTTAGCAACTCACAAGGTGAATGCTACCATTACTTAAGTGTACCAGGACTCAGTACGGCCATATCTGAGATTTGTTCATCCAGGCAAGTGTGAGTAGGCCCCTGAGGTATGACTTAGCCTTGTCTCAGAATTTTCCACCTTGTACAGGTTGGATGTAAACTCGAATGTGAACGAATTAAGTGGAACACGTTTTTGATTATTCCTTGCCTGTGATTTCTTAGTTGTGCTTTCAAATTTTCTTTTTCTGAGAAAGTTGTGGTGAAATTTTTTTTTTTTTTTTTATGTAAGAGTAAGAAGTCAAATCCAGCTAGCTATTCTTAGGATTTGAAGTGCCCCCCCCCCAAGGTTTTGTTTTCAGGTCAGAACTAAGTGGAAGGAAACCAATACTACCAAGCAGTGCCTCAGACTTCTTAGTCGCACCTGATACCCCATTGGTGGATGACTGTAGGCATTGCCAGCTTCCTCTTATCTGTGCCACAGATTTCTTGGTCACATGAAGCCTCAGTTTGCAACAATCACAATTGCACAAGAGTACACAAGTTCTGAAATCTTTTTAATTTAGCCTACCCAGCAGTCCCAGTTAGCAAAAACACAGGATTAGTTTGCCCCATCGATAATCAATACAGCCCAGACTGCACTAGGCGTTGTTTTTGTTTTTTGTTTTCAGTGCCAGGGTATTGAATCCAGGGCTTGGAGCATGCTACACTGAGTTCAACCCACAGCTCCTGCCCCAAGTTTGCAGCTTCACTTAGTGGAGATGCTTGCCTGGATGATATGCTTTTTAAATTTTCTTTCGGATACTTTGGCCCTGGATGGATATGTTTGGTTTCTATTGTTGAACTGCAGAAATGTTTTTCAGGACTTATTTTCTTTCTTTTTATGTAAACGACTACTTTTTCTGCTGATTGAGGTTCAGGCACATAGCTTCAATTTTCCTTAGTAACATTTGTGCAACAACAGAGCCAGGAAGTAGATGTGGTAGTCTGGCCCCCCTTTTTTTTTCTTGTACCAGAGATTTATTCAGGGTCACTCGACCACTGAGCCACATCCCCAGCCCTATTTTGTATTTTACTTAGAGTCTCACTGACTTTTCTAGTGCCTGGCTACTTTGCTAAGGTTGGCTTTGAACTCCTGATTCTTCTGCCTAAGCTTCCTGATCTGTTTGAGGCAGATGATTCACTATTGCACCTGAGCATGGGCCACCACTGTGCCAGGCTCTGGTTTTGTTTTGACAGCTTTTTCACTATTGTGATAAAAAGATCTGAGAAGAATGATTAGAGAAGAATATGTTTATTTGGGGGCACTCTGTTTCAGAGATGTCAGTCCATAGGTGACCAACTCCCTTGTTCTGTTGCTCTGTGCCCAAGGTGGGGCAGAACACCATGTATGGTGGAGAAAAGCATCTCAGCTCAATGAACCAGAAAGAAGTGAGAGCAGGGGTGGGGTGACGGGAGGGAGAAGACAAAGTAGCTCCACTTAATGAGGACAAAACATATCCCAAAGGCAGCTCCCAGGGACCCACCTATTTCATCCACACACTAGCTGCCTATATTTACCCCCCAGTTAATACCTAACAGAGGACTAATACATTGATTTGATTAAGATCAGCATAACCCAGTAATTTCTCCTCCAAACTTTCTTGCATTGTTTCACACATGAGCTTTGGGGAGGAAAGGCAACTACTACCTAAACCATAAAAAGCCTGAAAGCAGGGCAACCTGCCATCACGTCATAAGAGTGCAGTTTCCCCCACCTCCTTCTGTTAGTGGGAACTGAAATCAGAGGTGCTATTACACTGAGCTTCTAACAGTCCCCAGTCCTTTTTTAATTTTTTTTAGACAGGGTCTTGCTTGGAATTCCTACATCCATTAATTGGCTCAAGTGCCAGAACCTCTCAATAGGGTCAATAGGGAATGGAATTGAGAGCACCCCTTGCATTCTGAGAAGCAAGGAGAACACTGATATAAAATACACAATCAGCACAATATCAAAGATATCAGTAAGTGGAAATTACAGAGATGATGATCCTTCCTTTGTGACTGCTGCAAAATGTCAGGGCATTAGATAGACCAACATCTCCAGCACATCCTCTTCTCAATTTTCAGTCACACTTCTCTGTGTTGCCTCTGTGGATGTTGATGCCATTATGAAGAACCATGCACATTTCTATTGTGAATTGCAAAGTATTACTTTTCTCCATCTATTGCACTCCATTGAAGGATAACTCTGTGTTTTCAGTATTCCAGGGAATATTTTTGTGAGTTTGCCCAAAGAAGACCTAGGCTAGGAAGTGATGATACAGACTATGATGGAGACACTGAAATGCCATTATTTAAAAACCTTAACTAACTTTTTTGCACCTTATTCCTCAGAAGGTATAGATAGGAAAGACTATCAGTAAGCAATGGAAAGGAATTATTTCCTCAGAATTATTTCTTGCTTTCCTCCTCAACTATTTTTGGTATTGACATCAATGAGACCTCTCACTGGAAGGTGAAGAGTTTATGTAATAGTCTTTGCTTTTTCTAAGAGAATGACAAGCCCCCATAGGCAGTCTCTTATTGTTTGGTACAGGGGATTGAACTCAAGGGCACTTAGCCACATCCCCAGCAACCCCCCCTCTACCATTTTTTTGAATTTTATTTAGAGACAGGGCCTCACTGATTTGCTTATTGCCTGGCTAAGTTGCTGAAGCTGGCTTTAAACCCTTGATTCTGCTTCCTCAGCCTCCTGAGCCACTAGGATTACAGGCATGCACCAGGGCACCCAGCTCCCATAGGCTCTCTTGCAAGAAAGAATTTGGAGTACAGTTCAATGATTGTTCATTAGTAATACAATAATCCAAAAAAGTTTAAACCTAATGTTTGGAGTATACATTTGACTTTGAAGCTCATTTGGTAGCCAAATCTTTTGGGGATAAGTTGAGGCTATTGTTTTTAAAATCCCAGCTTGTAAGGTTCTGGCGAACATTGGAGGAAGAGACCACAAAGAGACCGACTCATGCAACAGTAAAAGGGGGTTTATTTAGGATCCAATCCAATGTGCTGGGGCTCCAGGCTCACTCAAGAAGGGGGAGCAGCCAAGAGCCTTAGTAGGGGTTGAGCAGTGCTTAAGTACACTTTTTTAGAGAGGGCAGGGACTTTACATACATCACAGTCTCCTTTAACAAATCACCATATACCACAGGAAAATCAAACAACAATTCTTAAACATGATTAGCACATTCATTGATAGAAACAGGTCGGGCAAGGGTGATAGGTCACTCCTAAAGAGGGGGATACATTTAAACTGATTGGTTTGGACTCTGAATGCATACATGCCAAAATGCACAGGATCCAGGTTATTTAACAACTAAATGGTCAGTACCGGTCATTGTCTTAATTGCCTCAGGAATTTCAGGTTCTGGGCGTAGTTCAGAAACTTTACAATACCTAGTCCTTTACATTTTAACTCAGGCTTTGCAGCTTAGAAACTTTACCCTTTCAAGCTTACATGTAAATGAGTAGGAATGATTGGTTATAGGACACTGTCTTGTTTTATTCAGTAGAAGAACACATATACAAGTACAGAGTCTTCATGATTTGCATCCCATGGAGTTGCAGTGAATTGGCCACTTAAAGCTGGGCAAGTATCCATTATTGCTTCATCACTTTCAACACAGGGACTTTGAAGAAGTTTCTTAGAGTTCTGGTGGCGGACCTTGTTAAGCTGGAAGTCTGCACATAAGAGTGGTTGCTTAGTGGTGGTGAGGATTGTGTGGGATGGACCCTGGGCAGGTGTGCTTTGTACTGTCTCAGCCTGGAGTCCCTGAGTCAGAAACTCAGGATACCACTGGTCTACTACAAATCCTTATTGGCTGGATCCTCTCTGGTTTTTAGGGAAGCAAAAGAGACTCTCCAAAGAGGAGGAAGACACATACCAACACATGATTTGACCCTAGTTCACATAAGACCCAGGACCCTGAGGTGACTCCTCAGGTGCTTTGGTCCTCAGGGATAAATGAGTGGGACTCCTGAGACTAGAATTGGCAGTTTCAAGCAATGCAGGAGGAGGCTAAGCTACATCTAGCTGGCTACCATAATCCAAGCTTCCTGGAAACATCCCTTCATCAGGAATCTGGAGGCCACTGGCTTCAAATTCTTTATAATGCAGATTTTTTTTACCCTGAAGGGGTTCCCTTTGCTACCTGTGAACACAGGTATGAAGAAGCATAATCTGAACTGAACATGCTCATTAAAGTTCCAGCTTGTGCCTGTGTTTTTACTTGTGATGACAAGTCTTTTACCCTGAAAAAGTACAAATAATGAAATCTCCTGGGCCATCATGCACCCAGCAAAAAGGTATAGAATTTGTAGGGAAATCAGTGTGCCATAATAAAATTTCTTTAGTTTATATTCTAGCCAAGCAAGAAGGATATTTTTCTATTGCCAATGTACTTCCCACTGCATTAATATGAGCACTTGTGAAATCCAAAAGCACCCTGAAAAAATTCAAAACAGGCATCTAGGCTTTAACAAATATCCACAGAAGCACCTGGGAATAAATGACTGATTCACCATATTATTCTCCTGGCTCCACTAGGGCATTACCTTTGTTTTCTGAACTACTTAAATGAGGAATGTCCATTTTACTGATCTGATTTGTGATTTATGCCATAATGAAATGGACTTCAAACTGCTTCAATAAAACAGTTGCAAAAGGAGCTCAAGTTGTTGTGTTAGAGTCCATGATGATTCTCAAACCTACGTTGTTTTAGCACCCACATGGGTTCACTCAATTGCACACGAGTTTCATGCTAGAAGGGGTCCCAGCACTTTACAGCCCAGATCTTTGAACTGACTTTCCTAAGTGTCTCAACTGAGCATTCGCAGGAAACTGCCCACCTGCTAATTGTCACAAGTCTTACCAGCAAGAATAGGCACGAGATCTTTCCAGTAAGTGTTCTCCCTGCCTTCCTTGTTTGGGGGACACTGGTCACCGGTCCCACTGTGCCACTTGGTTACTACAAGTAGTAGACTTTTCCCAGGCCTTCTAACTGTGCCAATTGGCTTTGCAGTTACTGAGGGGCAATCTCTTGGGATTCGGTTATACTTCTGCCTTGAAAACTCCCAAGCTGTGAAAACACAGAAATTTTCTTGTGACAGAAAAATCGAGGCACAGCCCTCTCAGTGAAGACCTCCTGGAAGAAAAGTAGCCCTGGGAAAATAGTGATTCCAGAAACAAGAGAGTGCCTGCACGGGGAACCACAAGGTCTTCTGAGGGAGACAAGGTTTGGGGGGCACTTGGAGCAGAGCCTCAACCTGGAAATCTGCTAGGTGCTGTTTCCCCAAGGGCTGGTGAGAAACTCAGCTCCCTGTAGGGCTAAGAGAGCGCAGGCACCAGAACTTGGGCACGTATCAGCCGCCCAGAGGCCCAGCTCTATTGTCTGGCTGTTTTGCTGCTGTGATTAAAAGGAGTCAACCAGCACAATTATAGAGGAGAAAGAGTTTATTTAAGGCCACAGTTTCAGAGGTCCTGATCCATGGAAACCTGGCCTCATTCCTCTGGGCTTTGGGTGAGGCAGAACTTCGAAGTGGCACAAGGAAGAAGCTCATGTTGTAATCTGGTGGTGGTGGGGACTCCACCTTCCAGGTAGGAATATATAACCCCTATCCACACCCCCAAGAAATGGCTTTTTCAGGCTACATCCCACTGTCCTCCAGTTACCACCCAGTCAATCCCTTCAGGGATCCATTCACCTATTAAATCCAGACTAATGAAGCTCAATTCTTTCTTCTCCAAAACTTGCATTCTCTCACACCATACATAAGGCTTAATACCACCTCCTGGAAGAACAAGTGTGGAGGCAGAAAGCCCCGGGACCACACTGAGGGAATCCCTAGGAAAAGCAAAACATTTATGTAAGTACAAACAACTAATAAAATTATTAAAAGCAAATACGAAAACACAATAAAACATAGCAAAATTTACCAAAAGAAAAATTTCCTCAAAATGAACAAAACAGAGAGAGCCCTACAAAGAAACTGCAAACCATGGTTTGTTGCACAGTGTGATCTTGGACTGTGATGTCCCTGTGTGATGTAACTGAGATCTTTTCTGCCTAAATCTATATTTCCTAAGATTAAAAAGACACCAGTATTGGTGACACCTACAAGTCCCATAGCTGGTGTTTCCTGAGTTTTATGTGAGTAAAAAAAATCACAGGCGGCTGCATGCATAGTCAAAGTGGAACTCTCCATTGCAAAACCAAACTTGTTAAAAAAAAGAAACTGCGGATAGTGGTAAAGTGGAAATTGTTGAAGTGGCCTTCCAGAAAAATGGCATTCGTCTCTACTCACGCTTGTACCCGACTTAACCATTACCCAAAAAGCTGAAATGGAGTTTGCTCTCAGGAATTCGGAACCTGCTTCCACTTAAATTGCAGGCGCTGCTGCTAAACTCAAGTTCTTTTGACTAAATACCAGAAGCTGGAATAAATGCTTAAGAAATGGCCAATCCTGGACTTGCTTGGAAGAAGAGATCACCCTCTGGTATTACGTCCTAACTGGCCATAGACACATGGGGACTCCAAGGACCAGGAAACCCAGGGTGGTACCCCAGGACGCGATTAAGCTTCTAGCTTCGCCTCCAATCAGGACACTTCAAAAAGTGGAAATCACAGATGCCGCTAAATTGATGCTTGTTAAGCCAATAGAAGCATGGCGCAGGGAGGTCACTGAGACAGAGGGGCAGCTTCCACCAAAACAAAACTCAGTTCTTTGGCAGCGAAGGAGAGAAAGATGCTTGGAACATAGCTGAAGGGCTCAGTGGCAGAGGTGCCTTGGCCCTGCCAGCCAGGCTGCCACTAAGGAACTCTGTTCCGGGCAACATTAGAAACCTATCAGAGCTGTGTAGTCAGGGATGCTAGCGAAAAACGCACACAGAGCACAACTAGCTGAGCCCAGACAAGGAGAAAGTGGGAAGGAGAGAATGGTGCTCTGGGATTCCGAAAAGGACCTCAATTAGCCTTGCTGCCAGTGACAAACTTCCACTTTGGCGCTAACCACGGTGTTGTTACCTAGAATCTGGCAATGCAAAGAAAGGAGCCTTACTGCCACCCAGGCTTGGTACAAATATGTACTATGACTGGAAAACTGTCGGGTCCCCCTGCTGGTCAGAGAGCGAATGGTAACTCCAGAAAAGGAGACTGAGAAAGGCTGCACTAACTCACCTAGGATCCACTAAGAAAGGGACCGCTCAGAGTGCAGAGAAACATTCTCTCCTGAGACATGGCGCTACTAATGGCAGTGCTAAGGGGAAAAACAGGCTCCTTTCCTTTTGGGTCAGCACTAGTGAACCAGGATTCCAGTTGCTGGGGTCACTGGACGCTTCAAAAGCCAAACCCACCTTATGGCTTTGCTGAGGTCAAAGGCATCACATCTGGCTCCATCTGGGGTGCAGCAGGTAAGTCTATGCCAGCTCTGAGAAGGCAGCAGCAATGTCGGTGAGTCAATAAAGCTAGTGAGATTTCCACTCCCATTGGCTGTCCCTAGACTCAGGCTTCATAGCAAAACCTTTCTTTTTCCTGGCGAAGTCCGGGTCCTTGATTACCAAAGCCTCCAGCAACTGACCCAGAGGGCTGCACGTGGTGACAGCAGGCTGAGTAGCACCCAAGGCGGGCACCAATCTGGCTGGTCTAAGGGGAAAGTAAGGCCTCCGGAACACCAACAGCTCTGCTAGCAAAAAGCAGTGATGGGCCCTCCTTGCATGCCACCCCTCCGTCTTGGTCTGGGACCCCTCTCCTTTTATAGATACCTCAGTGCTTTTAAGGCAAGTCAGAGAAACACATCTTTTTCCGATAGGAAACTCTGCCCCCGAACCTTCAAACTAGGCCTCCCTAATTGCTTAGCTGGGGTTCTTCTGTCAAATTAACTTTTTAAATGAGTCATTGAAGGCTTGTCTGTTTTGAGATGTTGCAATGGTGGCAAAGTTTCAAGCTCTTGAATCCTCCCTTTCCACTCACTTTTCAAGTAAGACTAAAGCCTCTGAGTTATTTTTTTTTTCTACAAAATATGGGGTTGCCACTGCATAGAAGGAAATTGCTCTGCCCCACGACATTTTATGCTTCCCCCAAAGATCTGCACTAATGGAAGGGATGCCTCACAGAGACTGCAGACTTTGCCATGTGCATCTCCAGCAGCCCTTAAGATCTCCCACACTCCTCTAGCTCTCATCAAATTAATTCCATTCTTTTCCCAGATGAACCTCGGCTGTTTGCAGCAGGGGACAGGTGCCCCAGAGAGGTAAGTGGACACCATTTGGACCCTTATATCACCTACTCTCAAGATAACTACTACAGTCTTCTCCCACTATCTTACCATTTCTTCCCCTATCCAAAACCCAATCTAGTACCTGAAGCATCTCTAATTGCCTCCTTTGCTATGAATCTGCAGAACGAAGGAAGAAGTGCCTTGTCCCCATAGAAAAGTTACAGCCACCTTATCAGAATCAAGAGGCCAGGAAAGAGAACTGTTTAAAGAGAAACTGGGGGCCCATCAGTCCTATCTTCCACACAATCACCCCATCCTTTCTTCCTCCCTTCCTTCCTTCCTTCCTTCCTTCCTTCCTTCCTTCCTTCCTTCCTTCTCACTTTGAAGTACTGCAGATTGAACCCAGGTACTTGAAGGATTCTGGGCAAGTGATATATCACTGAGCTAAAGCCCCAACTTTTTCTCTCCACCCTAGCCTTGCATCTTAGCAGAAATGTTAGAATTAGCACCTGTAGTGGTAAGGGTGACCAACTCCAGTTTAGGAATCTAAAGAGGAATTTGGTAGGAGTTACTCCCCTGAAGGAATGTGCATCAGAGCTACTTCAGGCCTTCAAATTCAGTCTAATTCCAGTGTGGTGGACACCTGTGACAATAGCCAGACACTGGTCATGGGAAGGGCATATTCCCCACGAGGAGATGCTAAGTCTTTTGCAGTCTGAAATTGGCTACATTCTGGGCAGCCTGGCAATATCAGGTATATCGGTGCCAGGCCATGGTTTCAACATCCCAGGGCCAATTGTGAGGCACAGAAAAACATGTGATTTGGAGACTTTCACAGTGTCTTTCCTTGTTTGTCATTGGAAAGAGAAAACAAAGCGTACACAGAGAAAGATAAGTCTGTAAAATGTCATTAAGTAAAGCTTTACGAAACCAAGAAACGTAGCACAATAACAAGACTTTTTAGGATACTGTTTACTGAAAGAAGGTGACACACAACAGACATTCTCTAACATTTGAAGGAAAAATGCAGAAAGGAAGTTTGGAACCCCAGCAGTGTGCACAGGTGAGCCTTGTGGGTAGTGTGGATATGGCTCAGAAGCTAAGTAATGTCTTAGAGAGATAGTAATAATACATGTTTATGTTTTCTAGGAAAACTAAGAAAAGATTTTCCTTTGCCTTGGTAGATTCAATGGCCTTAGTTTTGACTGAAATAATTTGGAAACAGCTGAATAGGACCAAAGGCATAATCCATTTATGAATTTTAAGTTTTGTGTGTATGCATGCATCACAGAAATAACTAATTCCTCCAAAGGAGTGGTAAAATTGGAGAATTTACAATCTCCTTAGTAGGGAATTAAGATAGTTTGTAGAGAATGTCTGTTTGAGTGTGGTGGCAAATTCTCTTATCAGAGAGAGATGTAATTGTTCCTGGGGTGAGTACTAATGATAATCAAGTTATTTGGGAAAGCCCTATTTTTTGGTATAGAGAGATTTCAGAAACTCAAATGCCTTTAGTTCAAAATAATCCTTAGACCAAAGTGGCATATATTGAGGGTGGCATACCCTGACTTTCTTTCATAATCTTCTTCATTAGGAAAACTCCTAATTGTAACAATTGTATTAATTTGGTCCCTGTAACTATAACAGTATCTCAGGAACCAGGAAATTTATTAAGAAAATAAACACATTTTCTATGGGTTCTGGAGTTAATGAGGTCAAAAACATGGTGCAGGCAACTAACAAGGGCCTTTGTGCTACCTTGTCCTATAATGAAAACGCACAGAAACATGTGTGCAAGGGCCCACTACTGAAATCCCTTTTGCAAAAGGCACTGAAGCCATTCATGGAGGCAAAGCCCTGCTGGCCTAATCACATTTTTCAGGCCCCATCTTCTGATACTGTTGCATGGGGGGATTCAGATTCCTGTGAATAAGCTTTCAGGGATACATTCAAACCACAGCAAGGATCTTCATCTCCTTCTTTCAAATGTGAGTTGGAGGCTCAATACTGAGGTAACAGTGATCACCCCAGACCTAGTATTTCAGGTGAAGAAAAAGACCATGCGACCAATGAGCAGCAAGTAAAAGAGAACATTCCCCAGGGTCAGTAACATTGAGATAGAAAGTTCACAATCCTTTTTGCCTCTTATCTCAACAGAGAACTCCAATGTGCACTTTATTCACCAGCCGAAAAGAGAGCATTTTCCATAGGTCTCCTGGATTGAAAATTCACCCTTTCTCTGGTCATTTAGTGTCAGTTTTTCATCCTTATTGCAGCTCAAAGGACTTTGCTTCAAGATGATCTCTAGAAGAGATGAATGGTTATTAAGTACCCTGATTCTCTAGTTCCTGCAGGATGAAAAGGAGCTTCCTGAGTAGCACTCATAATACACTTATGAAAGATTTTTTTCTAATCATTCCACATAGTGTCCCCTTCCTGGTGCTACTTTTATTTTGGGTACAGTTGTTTCTAATAATCTAGGATTGTATTCAGTTACTGAATCCAGGAGCACACCAAGCTCTGGGATAAAACTTTGTGTCTCTCCTGTGAAAGAAAAGCAATAGTGCATGGGGACAGCATGAACCTGGGCCTAGTTGAGTTCAGATTACACAAGGCACCCTGAGTCCATGAATGTTAGGCATTAATGTGAATCACTAAGAACCTAGTGAGAATTTCTTCTTTCACCAAACTGTGGAGTGAGTCTTAGTGAACTTGCCTTAGAAACATATACTGAGAACAGTGAATGCAGACATCATTCCCCCTAGAAAAGGGAATGCATACATAGAAGGTGATATGAAACAAAACCCCTTTAAACTGAGGGTTCTCTGAAATCACTGTCCACATTGGGCCATGCTGGATGCTAGCCAGAAAAGGGGCAGGTTCCAAGACAAGTTCCACAACTATCAGCAGCAAGGCTGGAGTGTGGCTGAAAATATGTATACCAGCCCTAAGAGCCAAAAGTATTCTTATCATTAAAATGTGAGGAAGTAAAGTATAAATCACTTTACATTTAGCTTACATTGGCTATAGGTAAAAGAGGCATTACAATGCAGAATGGAAAAATTTGGGGACTAGTGGTAAAGTTCACTTGTTGCTTCTGGATTGGACAATGTTCATAGTCCAGAAAATTCACACATAAGTTAGATGTGGTGGCTCTGGTTGGCTACCAAATGGGGTTACAAGTGAAAATTTTAGCATATATTCAGGAATGTGGGACATATCTGTTAGTCTGACCCTAAACAGTAAACTCATTGAATATCTCTTCTCTCTCTCTCTCTCTCTCTCTCTCTCTCTCTCTCTCTCTCTCTCTCTCTCTCTCTCCATGCTCTAGCCCTCATCTTCAAATTTAGAATATCTCAGTTTTTTTTAAAACCAGTGATAACTAATATGGCATTAAGTGTTCAGTCTCTAGATAGAATCAGAGTTAGTATTATGGTGAAGGAGGAAGGGAAAATCAAAAAGAGAATAGGAAAAAGGATGCCAATAAAAAACAATGTAAGAAGGAGGGAGGGAACATTCATCCTAGATTTCTGAGTTACTGTTAACATTTATGTGTATCATTATTCAAGACAGGGAATCCACAAGGAGAATAGACTTAGTGTTGAGTTGTCTGAGTAAATCCAGTTCAGGTGTTCAGTACAAAACAAGGAATCCACTTTTGGAGTATCAGACCTTGAGTTATGGAAATAGATTCATATAGGAAATAGATTTACTCTCCTGCTTGGTATTTCAGGACAAAGGATGGGACAGGCCATTCAGAAGTGAGTGTATAACATGAGAAGGATGCAGATACAGGTCCCCAGTGAACTCAAATTGTTAAAAGCTGAATCTGTTACTGAATCCAAGTCCATGTACTCACCCCTGATAAGTAAGTACTTGGGAATCAAGAGTTAAAAAAAAATCAGGTTTACTCAAGGGTCGGCATTCTGAGAAGCTGGGGTGCAGATATCATTCTTAGAAAAGCCACCTCAGGGAACTCAGGTGCATGAATGTGCTTGTAAAGTAAGGAAAATCATGTGTAGCAAGCAATGGGCAGGAAGAAGAAGTGATGGGGATAATCTTCGTCCAGGGCATCTGTCTGCTTTATAGTTTTAACTATTCAGAACATTCCAACCAACCTGAACTTCCAAGAAATAGTTCCTACATTTCTTTAGCCAGACTGATTACTTTTCTGCAAGTTAAATCTCACAGCAATTTACATGATTTGTGTTAAGTGATGCACAGAAGTGAAGACTTAGGAGGTGCATTCTACATTCTGATGTAATCTGAAGGTAACAAAATGATCTAAGTTCTGTCAATCTAAAAAAGTCTACTTAGCAGTGAACACAGTGGTCAATTAGGTGCAACCTTTCTTTAAAATTTAGAATGCTTGGCAAACGGAAGAAAAGAAATCTTACCATAAAAAACTCACATGATAGAGACTACATTTATGAAAATTGAGGAAAAACTGTACATGATTTACTCTCTCTATAACTAAATAGGTCTTTCCTTGGACAGAATTTGAAAGAGACAGAATGGTACGCATGAAATTTATTTAAAAATATAAAACCAAAGGGTTGGCGATGTGGCTCAAGGAATACTGCACTCACCTAGCATTTGTGAGGCTCTGGGTTAAATCCTCAAAACCATATTAAAAAAATAAAGATATTTTTAAAAAGCAATTTTTATTAAAAAAAGAAAATGGGATGTTTAAAAAATATTGACCAAGAGAAGATTTAGAATATATTCTCATTTGTTTTAATGATTTATCCTCATTGAGTAGGGCAATCTACACATTGTCATCATAATGAGAATAGAGTGGGTTTAGTATTGTTACTGCTGTTTACTTCTATCCCAAGACTCACCATGTGTTTGCTTATTGATTTAATCTGAATCAAGCTGAAGATTTGTTCAGGTGTTCTTGCTTATTCAGTGTTGGTAGCCCTCTTTGCTGTTAGCATTAATTTAACTTGATGGGATTTGAACATGTCAATGATTAAGAGCCTTCTGTTTGTGTCTAGGAATCATTGGCAGGTGAGATAGCAACTGAAGTGCACACCCTCCCTAAAGTTGGGCAGCATCTCCCAATAGGATGGTGGCTTGTTTGCAATAAATGTTGAAAGAACAAGGAAGCATCAGCAGATGCCAATGCTTCTCTTCTTGATTGCTGCTGCCATCACTTGAGGATATCTGACTCTTGCTTCTTCACTCCTGCAAAGTGGACTGTGCCAGGGATTTTCTAGGGAGTTTCCAGAAGCCTGGGATAGTAATTAATTCATTACTTTGTTTATTTATTTATTTATTTATTTTCTTTTTTTTTCGTTTTTTAAAAATATGTATTTATTTATTTATTTTTATTGTTGGTCGTTCAAAACATTACATAGTTCTTAATACATCATATTTCACAGTTTGATTCAAGCGGGTTATGAACTCCCAACTTTACCCCGTATACAGATTGCTGTATCACATCAGTTACCCTTCCATTGATTGACATATTGCCTTTCTAGTGTCTGATGTATTCTGCTGTCTATCCTATTCTCTACTATCCCCCCTCCCCTCCCCTCTCCTCCCCTTTTCTCTCTCTACCCCTTCTAATGTAAATCATTTCTTCCATTTATATTATCTTGTCTTACCCCTCCTTTCCTCTTATATATCATTTTGTATAACCCTGAGGATCGCCTTCCATTTCCATGCGATTTCCCTTCTCACTCCCTTTCCCTCCCACCTTTCATCCCTGTTTAATGTAAATCTTCTTCTCAAGCTCTTCGTCCCTACCCTGTCCTTGTTTACTCCCCTTATATCAAAGGGGTCATTTGGTATTTGTTTTTTAACGATTGACTAGCTTCACTTAGCATAATCTGCTCTAATGCCATCCATTTCCCTCCAAATTCTATGATTTTGTCATTTTTTAATGCAGAGTAATACTCCATTGTGTATAAATTCCACATTTTTTTTATCCATTCATCTACTGAAGGGCATCTAGGCTGATTCCATAATCTTGCTATAGTGAATTGTGCTGCTATGAACATCAATGTAGCAGTGTCTCTGTAGCATGCTCTTATTAGGTCTTTAGGGAATAGACAAAGAAGGGGAATAGCTGGGTCAAATGGTGGTTCCATTCCCAGCTTTCCAAGAAATCTCCATACTGCTTTCCAAATTGGCTGCACCAATTTGCAGTCCCACCAGCAATGAACAAGAGTGCCCTTTTCCCCGCATCCTCTCCAGCACTTATTGTTGTTTGACTTCCTAATGGCTGCCAATCTTACTGGAGTGAGATGGTATCTTAGGGTAGTTTTGATTTGCATTTCTCTGACTGCTAGCGATGGTGAGCATTTTTTCATGTACTTATTGATTGATTGTATGTCCTCCTCTGAGAACTGTCTGTTCAGGTCCTTGGCCCATTTATTGATTGGGTTATTTGTTATCTTATTGTCTAATTTTTTGAGTTCTTTGTATATTCTGGTTATTAGGGCTCTATCTGAAGTGTGTGGATTAAAGATTGGTTCCCAGGATGTAGGCTCCCTGTTTATCTCTCTTATTGTTTCTTTTGCTGAGAAAAAACTTTTTAGTTTGAGTAAGTCCCATTTGTTGATTCTAGTTGTTAACTCTTGCGCTATGGGTGTCCTATTGAGGAATTTGGGGCCCGATCCCACAGTATGTAGATCATAACCAACTTTTTCTTCTATCAGATGCCGTGTCTCTGATTTAATATCAAGCTCCTTAATCCATTTTGAGTTAACTTTTGTGCATGGCGAGAGATAGGGATTCAGATTCATTTTGATGCAAATGGATTTCCAGTTTTCCCAGCACCATTTGTTGAAGATGCTATCCTTCCTCCATTGCATGCTTTTAGCCCCTTTATCGAATATAAGATAGTTGTAGTTTTGTGGATTGGTTACTGTATCCTCTATTCTGTACCATTGGTCCACCCGCCTGTTTTGGTACCAGTACCATGCTGTTTTTGATACTATTGCTCTGTAGTATAGTTTGAAGTCTGGTATTGCTATACCACCTGATTCACACTTCCTGCTTAGCCTTGTTTTTGTTATTCTGGGTCTTTCATTATTCCATATGAATTTCATGATTCTTTCATCTATTTCTACAAGAAATTCCGTTGGGATTTTGATTGGCATTGCATTAAACTTATAGAGAACTTTTGGTAATATCGCCATTTTGATGATGTTAGTTCTGCCTATCCATGAGGAGGGTATATTTTTCCAACTTCTAAGGTCTTCTTCTATATCTTTCTTTAGGGTTCTGTAATTTTCATTATATAAATTTTTCACCTCTTTTGTTAGGTTGATTCCCAAGTATTTTATTTTTTGGGGGGATATTGTGAATGGAGTAGTTGTCCTCATTTCCGTTTCAGAGGATTTGTCGCTGCTATACAGGAATACCTTTGATTTATGCGTGTTTATCTTATATCGTGCCACTTTGCTGAATTCATTTATTAGCTCTAATAGCTTTTTTGTAGACCCTTTTGGGTCTGCTAGGTATAGGATCATATCATCTGCAAATAGTGATAATTTAAGTTCTTCTTTTCCTATTTTTATGCCTTTAATTTCTTTCGTCTGTCTAATTGCTCTGGCCAGTGTTTCAAGGACTATGTTGAACAGAAGTGGTGAGAGAGGGCATCCCTGTCTTGTACCAGATCTTAGAGGGAATGCCTTCAATTTTTCTCCTTTCAGAATGATGCTGGCCTGTGGCTTATCGTAGATTGGATTTACAATGTTGAGGTATGTTCCAGTTATCCCTAATTTTTCTAGAGTTTTGAACATAAAGGGATGCTATACTTTGTCAAATGGTTTTTCTGCATCTATCGAGATGATCATATGGTTCTTATTTTTAAGTCTATTGATGTGGTGAATAACATTTATTGATTTCCGTATATTGAACCAGCCTTGCATCCCAGGGATGAATCCTACTTGATCATGGTGTATAATTTTTTGATATGTATTTTAATCTGATTCGCCAGAATTTTATTGAGGATTTTTGCGTCAAGGTTCATTAGAGATATTGGTCTGTAGTTTTCTTTCTTTGAAGTGTCTTTGTCTGGTTTCGGAATCAGGGTGATGTTGGCCTTGTAGAATGAATTTGGAAGTTCTCCCTCTTTTTCTATTTCCTGAAATAGCTTGAAAAGTATTGGTGTTAGTTCCTCTTTAAGGGTTTTGTAAAACTCTGCTGTATACCCATCTGGTCCTGGGCTTTTCTTAGTTGGTAATCTTTTGATGGTTTCTTCTATTTTCTCTATTGTTATTAGTCTGTTTAGGTTTTCTATATCCTCCTGACTTAATCTGGGAAGGTCATAAGACTTAAGGAATTTATCTATGCCTTCACTATCTTCTATTTTATTGGAGTATAAGGATTCAAAATAATTTCTGATTATCTTCTGTATTTCTGAAGTGTCTGTTGTGATATTACCTTTTTCATCCCGTATGTTAGTAATTTGAGTTCTCTCTCTTCTTCTCTTCGTTAGCATGGCTAAGGGTCTGTCAATTTTATTTAGTTTTTCAAAGAACCAACTTTTAGTCTTGTCAATTTTTTCAATTGTTTCTTTTGTTTTAATTTCATTTATTTCAGCTCTGATTTTAATTATTTCTTGCCTTCTACTTCTTTTGCTGTTGTTTTGCTCTTCTTTTTCTACGATTTTGAGATGAAGTATGAGATCATTTATTTGTTGTTTTTTTCTTTTTTTGAGGAATGAACTCCAAGCAATGAATTTTCCTCTTAGAACTGCTTTCAATGTGTCCCATAGATTCCGATATGTTGTGTCTGTGTTTTCATTTAACTCTAGGAATTTTTCAATTTTCTCCTTGATGTCTTCTAAAACCCATTGATCATTCAGCAACCTATTGTTCATTCTCCAAGTGATGCTTGATTTTTCCTTTCTTCTTTTATCTTTGATTTTCAGTTTTATTCCATTATGATCAGATAAGATGCATGGTATTATCTCTACCCCTTTATATTGTCTAAGAGTTGCCCTGTGACTAAATATATGGTCTATTTTTGAGAAGGTTCCATGTGCTGCTGAGAAAAAAGTGTAACTACTAGATTTTAGGTGGTATAGTCTATATATGTCAATTAAGTCTAGGTTGTTAATTGTGTTATTGAGTTCTATAGTTTCCTTATTTAACTTTTGTTTGGAAGATCTGTCCAGTGGTGAGAGAGGTGTGTTGAAGTCTGCCATGATTATTGTATGGTGGTCTATTAGACTCTTGAACTTGAGAAGAGTTTGCTTGATGAACACAGCTGCACCATTATTTGGGGCATATATATTTATGATTGTTATGTCTTGTTGGTGTATGGTTCCCTTGAGCAGTATGAAGTGTCCTTCTTTATCCCTTTTGATTAACTTTGGCTTGAAATCTATTTTATTAGATATGAGTATGGACACTCCTGCTTGTTTCCGCATTCCATATGAGTGGTATGATTTTTCCCAACCTTTCACCTTCAGTCTATGAATATCTTTTTCTATCAGATGCGTCTCCTGTAGGCAGCATATTGTTGGGTCTTCTTTTGTGATCCATTCTACTAGCCTGTGTCTCTTAATTGGTGAATTTAAGCCATTAACATTTAGGGTTATTATTGAGATATGATTTGTTCTTCTAGCCATATTTGTTTATTGATGTTACTAAACCTGATTTGTTATCCTCTTTGACTACTTTCCCTCCTTTACTGTCCTATCTCCCATTGTTGGTTTTCAATGTTATTTTCCATTTCCTCTTCCTGTAATGTTTTGCCAAGGATTTTTAGAAGAGATCGTTTTCTAGCTGTGAATTCTTTTAACTTTTGTTTATCATGGAAGGTTTTAATTTCATCTTCTATCCTGAAGCTTAATTTCGCCGGATACACGATTCTTGGTTGGAACCCATTTTCTTTCAGTGTTTGAAATATGTTATTCCAGGATCTTCAAGCTTTCAGAGTCTGTGTTGAGAGATCAGCTGTTATCCTGATTGGTTTGTCCCTAAATGTAATCTGCTTTCTTTCTCTTGCAGCTTTTAAAATTCTCTCCTTATTCTGTATGTTGGACTTCTTCATTATAATGTGTCTAGGTGTGGATCTCTTATGATTTTGCACATTCGGCGTCCTGTAGGCTTCTAGGATTTGTGATTCTGTCTCATTCTTCAAGTCTGGGAAGTTTTCTTGTATAATCTCACTGAATAGTCTGTTTATTCGTTTTGTTTGGAGCTCTGTGCCTTCCTGTATCCCAATGACTCTTAAATTTGGTCTTTTGATATTGTCCCATAATTCTTGGATTATCTGCTCATGGTTTCTTAGTAGGCTTGCTGAGCTGTCTATGTTCTTTTCCAGTTGACATACTTTGTCTTCATTTTCTGATGTTCTCTCTTCTAAGTGATCTAATCTGCTGGTAGTATTCTCAATTGAGTTTTTAAGTTGGTTTAATGATTCCTGCATTTCTAGGATTTCAATTTGTTTGTTTTTTATTTCCTTTATCTCCCTGTGAAATTGATCTTTTACTTCCTGGATTTTTTTGTCAATGTGATCTTTCATTGTCTGATTTTGGTGTCTCATGTCTTCCTTGAGACTCCAGATCATCTGAAGCATATATATCCTGTACTCTTTATCTGACATTCTGTCTGTTGCAGCTATTACCTCTTCTAAAGTTGAGTTGACCTGCATTGCTTGTGGTCCTTTCTTCCCTTGTCTTTTCATACTGCTCGCGTTTCTTTCTGCTTGGTGCAACTGTTGTGTTTTTGAGATTTACCCTCTATTTATTTATATTGCTCTTGTATAGTTGGGAAGTCTTCCTTGCAGGGCGGGTAGTGGCTGTGCTCCTCCTCTAATTAGGGTGGTCTGTCTACCACGCTAATTGGTCGCAGGTCTGCCCCCACTGGAGGCACTGGTGGCTGTTCTGCTCTGACCCCACTCCAATTGTTGTAATGTAACTACCACGCCCTGGGGTTGTTGGTCCTGATCTGGATGTGGGTGGCGGCTCTGCTGTGTCCCCACTCCAATTGGTGTGAAGTGTCTACCACGCTGGCAGACCTCTAGGCCGGTGGGTCGCAGTTCTGCACAGCCCCCACTCCCATTAGGGGTACCTGACTACCTCTCCAACGGGTCACTGAGCCCCCTCCGGACCCGGGCAGCGACCCTGCTCCACCCCCACTCCAACCAGTGTGACGCGACTGCCTCAGTGTTACGTGTCCACCAGGTTGGCAAGCTACCTGGCCTGTCTTGCCAGTGGGTCGCTGGTCCTATTCTAGGCGTGGGCGGCTTCTCTCTTCAGCCCCAGCTGCATTTGGGGTTTCATGATACCACGCCGGCGGGTCACTTGGCCTGCTCTGGGCGCAGGTGGAAGCTCCAATCTGCCCCCACAGCATCCAGCAGGACCCTGGCTGAGAAGCAGTCACCGCCGGTTCCCTAGCCTTGGGCCAAAGCAGCTTAGGTAGCAAGAACCCCGCCTTTCCGATCCCAATACACTCTCCGCTGGGAGCTGGCTCCAGCGAGCGACCCCCACGGGTTCCCCAGCCCCAGGCCAAAACTGTTCCGGGAGTCAGAACCCAGTCGCCCCAAGCTCAGCGCGTGCTCCACTTAGAGCTGGCCTTCACAGGCAGTCTCCGCAGATTCCTCAGACCTGGGCCCGGTTAGCCCCGGGAACCGAAGTCCCGGGAACCAAAGTCCCGCTGCTCAGTGCCTGGCGCACGCCTTGCCAGGCACGAGCCTCTAAGAGTATTCTCCACAAGATCTCCAGTCCCAATCCTGAGCAAGAAATTGTCTGCTAGACGCAGGCAAATACCAGCCTGAAATCACCTGTTCCGTAGCTGAATGAGCTGAGATCAGTAGAACAATGGGATGATTACATCATCTCTCCAAGATGGCGGCTGCTGTCCTCCTCTGTGGTCAGACCGGTGACTGGAACCACCGCTTCTCTCCTCTGTCTCAAAGCCAGAACTCAGCACTAAGCACTGCTGATGTATCACTGGAGGGAGCCCCCCAAATCTGTATCGCTGTTCTCCCGCTCCTCGCTGTTCTCCCGCTCTGGCACCCTGCCGATCCCCAGCGCGCACCACAGACACCAGCTGCGGAGCGATCAGGCTATGCGACCCTCCGTGCAGAGAAATGGAGCTCCCACAGCCGAACCTCGCATGATGGAAATCTGTCCACTAGATTCTGTAGTGCCTCAATTTCACTGGAAATTCCCAACAAGATATCCTTCAGCCGTTTCATATCGTCTTTCACTGGCTCAGTGACGCGGCGCACTGGGGTGATGCACTCCCTTCGCCGCCATCTTCTTATTTATTTATTTATTTATTTATTTATTTATTTATTTACTGTACCAGGGTGTATGGTCCTTTCCAATGGCCAACTTGATGAGATTAAGAGATGCAGAGGATCAAGAGGCTCATGGCTGTGTCATTGAGGGTGTTTCTCTACATGATTGGCATGTGGGATAGCTAATGGAAATAAAGACCCTCTCTAAGCATGGGCAGCACCATCAAATAACATGATGGCTTTCATAGAATAATAGTTGGAAGAACAAGCAAAGCAGCAGCAGATGCAAGTAAATTCTTCTTGAACAGTTCCTGATTGCTGCTGTGATTGAATGTAGGACTCTTGCTTCTTCTCTCTTCCAAAGCAGGCTTTGCAAGTGATTCTCCAGAAGCCTTTGGCCTACTCCTAGGGGATAACCCCGATTTCTCTTGTTCTGGGGATTTATCTGCTTGTTCTTCCAGCTCTCCAGCCCTCAGATTGCCATTTTGGACTATCCAGCTTCTGGTGAGTAAGCAAACCCAGTAACTCTCCTTTTCATAACCAAACTTCCTGTTGATTCTGTTTTTCTCAAAAACCCTAATGCAGAGGGATTGAGCCCAAACTGTTTGACCACTGAGCCACATCCTCAGCATTTTCTTCTTCTTTTTTTCAGGCAATGTCTCCTCAAATGCTTTGGGTCTAGCTCAGTTGCTGAGGCTGGCTTTGAACTTGCAATCCTCCAGCCTCAGCCTTCTCCAAGGCAAACTCATAGTCTCTCTCCATCTCTCCCTCTCTATTTCTCCCTCTTATCTCACTTTCCCTCCTTGGAGACCAGGGTAGTCAGGTGTGTGTCATGGCCACCAGTGATGGAGATCCTGGGATTTTAGAAAGTTGTTTGAAACCTATCTATCAACAATATAGATCAAATCCAACACGAACATCCAAGATGATTGAATTTGCCCTTCAGCAGAAATGTACCCATAAGATCCTGTCTCCATAAGTTCCACACCCTCTGTTTCAGATCAAGAGGAGCCCAGGAGAATAGAAATTATCTTGCAAGTGGTCTCTTAAGACTTTTCTCCCTCTGAGAGTCTGCAGCTATGGAGAAGCATTTTCCCTGCTGTGTGAGGAAGGCCTGGGATTGTGGAGAATATGCTCCAGGGCCCCAGGCACTGCCAGCCATTGAGAAAGCAGACGCTGGTCCCTGGCCTCTTCCTTTTTATCCCTGGCTGGGCTTCCTTTCTGGGGATCACCAGGACTTCAATCGTGAAGCACTTTTAAGACCCTGTGGGTTTCTCAGCTCTGACTGCCCCATTAATGGATCCGGATTGCACAGAACTTTGAGAAGAGGCCCAGAGCTGCCTGCCTGCCTGCCCTGGCCCAAGGCCTCAGACCCAGCAGGAGCCACCGGCCCCACCAGGAGAGTTGGACACCTCTAAGAAACCAGGAAGACCAGTGCCCAGGCTGCCCCATTGGACCAAGGGATCCCGAGATTGCCCATACTCTTTCCAGCATCTTGCTCTGTTGGTGCCAGGAGCCTCTGACTGACCTTTCCACTCCCATCCAGAGGCTTTAGATTTTAAGTCTCTGGACTCATGGCTGCCTGCCTTTTGCTGGAGAGCACTGATGTCTCCATGAACATGCTGCAATGGATGATCCTCTGAAAAAATACCATGTTAAAATAAACAATTTTCAGGTTAGCAGTCGAGGGAGAAGTTTATGCCTTCTTGGATTTTCATGAAATTTTATGTCTCTTGCATAACAAAACCATGGAAACAATCATTTTTCACTAGTGTGCTTGATTTGGAGATTGGGAAATGAAAGGTGGGTTGGCTGGATGCCAGCATGGGCCCTGTGCAGGTGTCTTTTTTTTTGCAGGAAAAAGGATGGATGCTGAGGTCCCTTTTGCACAAGTCCACAAAGTGTTCTCCCTTGCCTGTTAATACTGTTAATCTATGTATGCTAAATGTTCATTACAATAATTCTTCAGCTCATTTCACTTCTGTCATTGTTCTGGGGCCAAACATTCACAGAACTTCATCCCAGAGTTTTCTGAACTTTTGGACCCCTTCCCTCCATTTCCTATAGTGAATGCGAAAGTCTTACTTTTATACCTTTGATTCACCACAGGAAGATATTTTACTTTCTCAGATTCAAAAGGAATATTTTCAGGAAAGTCAAAGCATGCTAAGCAAAGTATATTCCAGAGAAAATGATGACCCAGATCAGTTGTCGACATGCACATATGCCTTCAAAGAAGTCCTTCAATTTTCAGCTTTAGGTTTTTAAAAAAAAATTATTCATTTTTTTAAAGAGTTGAACAGTACAAATACAACTAGGAAGAACTAGAAGTGAAGGACAGTCCCAAATTTAATACTTTATTTCATGCACAACTTTAACGACATCAGTTGCAAAGTACATTATTGAAATTTTGCTGAAATATGAAATTTTGGTGCAATTGAAATATCCCTTGAATTCACACACCAGCAGTTCTCTATAACCAAACTTGCAAACTGTCACTAATGGAATTAGGAGTAGAGGTCTGCAGTTTTTTCCCCGTTCCTCTTCAACATTTTGAAAGAAGATTGAGAGTAGACAGCCATGCTTCTTTTAATATTTCGTAGAATTCACTGATGAAACTGCTAGGCCCAGAACTTTTACTTATTAATGTTTCTTCCTCTGTACCCCCTCCCAAGTGGTGGACACTTAACCCAAGTGGGGCCTTAGACAAATGCTCTATACCACTCACCTCCATCCCCAGCCTCACCTTGTGTTTGCTTCCTGATTTAATTGCAATCAAGTTGTAGATTTGTTCAGGTGTTCTTGTTTATTCAGTGTTGGTAGCCCTCTTTACTGTTAGCATTCATTCAACTTGATGGGATTTGGACATGACAATGATTAAGAGCCTTCTGGGTGTTCCTAGTAATCATTGGCATGAGGGATAGCAACTGAAGTGCACACCCTCCCTAAAGTTGGGCAGCATCATCCAATAGGATAGTGGCTTGCTTGAAATAAATGTTGAAAGAACAAGGAAGCATCAGCAGATGCCAGTGCTTCTCTTCTTGATGGCTTCTTCAACACTTGAGAATATCTGACTCTTGCATCTTTACTTCTGCAATGTGGACTTTGCCAGGAATTTTTCAGGGTGTTTCCAGATGGCTTCTTTTCAGACCAGGATAGCACTGTTTATTTCTCATTTCAGGGGCTTTTGCCACTTGTTCACTGACTGGTTCCTCTAAGTCTACACCTTGCAGAGGACCACTCAGAGCTATCCAGCTTCTGTTTAAGTGAACCTATCTAATAAGTCCCCTTTTTATTATCATACCTCCTGTTCATGCTGTTTCTCTCCAAAACCCTGAATAAGATACTTTCCTGGTCAGTGTTTGTTTTCATCCCATCAATATATATTTAATTGTTATTAATTATGTATATATGTTCTTCTATCCCTTTGGTTTTTTTCCTTGATCAGATTAGTATTTTCAATGTTTTTTCACTTTCCACAAATTTTGAATTTTCACTTCTCTATTTCATTATTTATTTCTAGCTTCATCCTGTTCTGTGTTTTGAAGATACTGGCAGCTATCTTTAACATATTTTTTAAAAAAAATCTCCAGTATGTGCCCTTGATTCATTTCATGAGGGATTATTTTCTCATTTACTCCCAAGAGTCTTAAGTTTTCTTATTATCACATTGGTGATTTCCTTCTCAAGTTATTAATTTAATGAAGTGAGGGCTGAGGTGATAGATCAATCAGATTATAGCACCAGATCTGAAACCCAAAACTCATTCTCCATTTTTAAATTGCTTTTTGGAAGTACTCCAAGTCACATGTATTCTACCATGGAAGCAGAGTTCAGGAAAAACAAGGGTTACAAATAAACCATGTTGCTGTTATCTAGGTATTGTGTTGAAAACCCTGCTAAAGCCTGAAGAAAAAATGTCTAGTTTTCAGTGTCTTCTTTTGAGCAAGTCTTCCTATTACAGAGACTATCAGAAAATTCTTGTTATTGTTAATCACATTAATTGAGCTTTCTGATGGGATTTTATTTTAGGATTAAAGAAAATGCCACCCAGATTCCCAGTCTGTGGTTAGAAACTCCCTGGAGTGCAAAGGAGTTTCAGAACACCAAATCTGTTGCCTGCTAAGTTCCACATACTTGATTGTACCTGGGGTGAGACCTACAAAGCCATGGAGCAGCATTTTCCTTGCTGAGTGTCACAAGCTTGGCATTCTGCAGACCAGCCACCAGGGCTCCAGTGGCCTCCAAACCTGAGCTCAATATATCCTGGGTCCAAGTCACTTTCCTTCTACATTCAGCTGCAAGTTGTCACCCACAACAGCCAACACTTGCACTGCAACCTGCATCAACCACCCCAAGGGCATCTTCCCTGGCATTGGTCATGGAAAGATTACTTTCCCAGAGAACATAGCACCTTGAACGAGGATAAAGAAATTCCTTTCCTTGACCAGGCATCTGTAACCCAGAAAAATCTGCAGGCACCCTAGGAATCTCGGAGTTCTCAAAAGTGCCCCAGTTGCTGGGGCTTCCTTGTGTTCCCGGTGCACAGGTGAGGGATGTCTGGAGTCCAAGGCCTCTGGTGGTTATGACCCTTATAAGAGTCCTCTTCCCCCTGCCCCAGTCAGTGACCAGGTGACCAGCCAAGGCTGCTTGGAGTGAATCCGTGTTCTTCTGCACAAGACTTCCTGAGGCTGCTTGAGTCTGCAACCTTTGGAACTCAAGAGCGCTGAGATTTCTGCTGCAATCATGTTTGGAGGAGTGTTTTGGAAGGGATCATATACAAATAAAGCTTGTATTTGCTTTTCCACCATGGAGGCTTTAAAGCTTTTATGCATTTTTCTTTTGTTTTCTCAATAAAATTGTGCCAAAAATATGAAATTCATGGTTTTAGTGTACTTTTGTTTAGGATGTTGGGGAAACGGGCGGCTCAGACCACTGGGTGGTGAGAGAACATGTCCAAATCTAAGGGGATCAAGGTTGGATATAAGGGGGCCCTCCCTCATTGTTCTTGATCTGCTTATTGGCAGGGTGAGTTGGCAGCATCTTCTGGGTAGAGTGGGTACCCAGAGCACCAGTGTAATGATATACAGCATCTCCAAGTAGATACACAGGAGCCTCAAGAACTCAGATGAGAAATGATCTTTCTGTGCTATCCTGTCATTTAGTTCCCCCAAGGCTATTCCAGGGGTGCCCTGACACCTTGCAGTTGGTTGACTGATACCTCTGCTTGCTATCCTTTCAAACCCACATACAACATCTTCTTCATGGGACTCAGAATCTGTCCAGGCAGTTATGATTCAAAGGATTCAAGAAGCCAGAGTAGAAGTCAAGCCAGAGAAGAGCAGGCGAGCCTCCCAGTCTGGGTCACAGCTGCCACTACACACTTGACTCCACTTACTGTGAGGCCTTTCAAAAGACCCCAGCAGCTAGACCTCTAAACTTTATATTCAGCCATTGGCAGAGATCCTCCAGAAGACTCCACACAGAGGGTCATGCTGCCAGGGGGCCTCCAAGGAACTTCCCCAAGGGAGGCCTTATTGGACCCTACTTTTCCTAGCATTTCTAAAATTTGAACTTGAAATTATGGGACTTTGGATTTTGACAATAATACAAGATATATCTCTAGTAATTATTAGTTCTTGTTTTGAGACATGATTGTGTGATTGGAGGAGAGATTTGGAAGGGATCATCTACAAGTAAAGCTAATTAAGTTGCTGAGTCATCTCTCTCTCTCTTTTTTTAATATCAGGATTGAACTTAGGGGTACTCAACCACTAAGCCACATACATAGCACTATTTCATATTTTATTTAGAGGCAGGGTCTCACTGAGTTGTTTAGCACCTCACCTTTCCTATGCTGGCTTAGAACTCAGAATCCTTCTTTCTCAGACTTCCCAGCCACTGGGATTACAAGTGTGTGCCACTCTGACTGCCTTGTCTTGAATTTGTAATCCTCTTGTGTCAGCCTTCTAGGTCAGTGAGATTACAAGCTTGTTCTGTTCTGACCCACATGGCAGAATTTATCTTTACAATTAGTTTTTTATTCAGGGAGCCAGAGAACTGTTTCTCAGTGATATTATACAAAATATCAAACTGTAGCTGAATTTATGCTTCAGTGATATAACTGAAAAAAACAGTACATAAAGTAATTTTAATGAATATATATCAAATAATTTTGTTATGCTAGAATGTGCTAAGGTCTTCTAATATATAATTCTGGGAAGAAAATATGTTAAGTAACTTGTGTGTTTATAGCATCTGTTTGACTAAAAAAAAGTGAGAGATAACTTCAAATTGAATCAGAAACTTTACACCCCATACTACATAAGAGAAAAAAGCAGTTTGGTTTTGAATCAACATATGAGATTGTATTTCCCTAGGTTTTTCAGTCCAAGTATAAAAGGTCGATCCCTTGGATTGACACTTATATTTGTATTTGTTCTTGGTATTGGTCTCTTGGGGTAAAATTTTCCCTCATTTTTTTAAATGCACTCTTAGCTTGGCAATCTTGTTTCAGACCAAAGGGCTTCCTTTCTGCCTCCTTCTCTTTCCTTTCTGTATCCCTATTTCATTTTTCTGCCTCTCTCTCTCTCTCTCTCTCTCTCTCTCTCTCTCTCTCTCTCTCATACTGCACACATCATTGATATATTCCAAGCTCCAGGATGACCACTGTGACTTCTATTGCCAATGCAGCTCCAGACACTTACTTTCTCCTGGACCTCTAGGTAGTTTCTTTTTCTTAAATTTTTCTTCTTGCAATCTAAAGCTGCACTCAGTGATGTCCTCCCCCCCACACACACACCAAATTTTACCTAATTCTGACTGTTGATATGTTCTTGCTTAAAACTACATGAGTGTTTTTCCCAGAATAGAAAAGCAATGATGTTTGGGGGCAGTGTGAACCTGGAATCTGGAAAAGAGAGTTCAGATTACACTGGGTATCCAGAGTTCCTGACAGTTATGGTGCTAAGTGAAGCCATAAAGAAATGTTAGGAGGTCAAAGATTTGAAATCATAATTGAAGATTCAGCAGGAGAACAGATTGCGATGAGAGTAGAGACAAAACTATTTATGTGAATGAGGCAAAGAGAAAACAAAGTACATACAATGAGATGCTTTAAGCCTTTGAAAGTACTAATTATTGATAGTTAGATATTATCAATGTCATTCACCCAAAATCAATTAGAAAAGTGATTAAAATTATGGGACTCTTTTCAAATTCCCACAGATAAATACACAATATTAAATGCTTCTGTAGAAGAAAAGACAATCATTGCCTCACTAATGTTAGACACAAACAAATTTAAAAAAATACACATTCAAATGGCATATAAGAAAATGTTAAAAACTTTCATTACATGGTCCAATGATGTAGGTATGTGGTAAGGAACTTGCCTAGTATTCATGAGACTCTGGATTTGCTTCCTGCTAAATAAAAAGAAGAAGAACTTTTTAATATAGCTCATGCTGTTAAAATGTTGGCGAAGGGCTGGGGTTGTGGCTCAGTGTCAGAGGGCTTGCCTTGCACATGTGAAGCATGGGATTTGATCCTCAGCATCACATAAAAACAAACAAAATAAAGATATTTTGTCCTTGTATAATTAAGAAATTTTTTTTTACAAATGTTGAAGAAAAGACCTTCCTCAATACTGCTGTTTGAATAAATTTTGTAGCACTCTTCAACATGCAACATAGCCTTGTGTACTAATAGTTTTAAATATACTATTTTGATATAGAAATTCCACGTTTAGGAATGTATTCCAGATTCATTCACATAAACAAAAAACTCAATTAAGGAAAAATACTGTTTTTTCATAGTAAAAGAAAAAAATTAACCACATAGTTAGAAACAAGGCAACCCTTAGAATTCCAAAGGGAATAGATTGCATAGATATTCTAGGACATATTAAATGCCCTATAATTCCAAGAGTTAGAAAGCATTCAGTATTTTTATATATACATAAATATTTATAGTAATGAAAAGATGGCTCCCTGTTGACGTGGAGTCAAGTAGATTTTAAATCCGTAAACAGAGATAATGATGCTACACAATTTTGTAGATTTGTAGGACCTTTAATCAGAAATATATTTGTTAAAATGATTCTATATTAATCTCATATTTCCACTTTTATTCCTTTTCTATCTTCCTGGAAATTATTCTAGTTTAATGAAATTTAAAATGACTTTTTTTTTTTTGAGAGAGAGAGAGAGAGAGAGAGAGAGAGAGAGAGAGAGAGAGATTTTTTAACATTTATTTTTTAGTTTTTGGTGGACACAACATCTTTATTTTATTTTTATATGGTGCTGAAGATTTAACCCAGTTCCCCACCCATGCCAGGTGAGTCCTCTACCACTTGAGCCACATCCCCAGCCAAGTAATGACTTTTTTAGCAAGGTATTTGTAGAGTCACAAAGCTACAAAAATATAGTGAGATTTCAGTTTGTAAAATGGATGCCAATGATATCAATAATAATTCAAAAAAGAAATTTATTAAATTATGAAATGGATGCAAAAGAACCGAAGATTATTAAAAGACAAACTTTTAAATATAAAGATAATTTAAGACAAGTAAAAGTGTCATATAGTACAGTTAATTGGAGGTCAAGTTGAGAGATACCTCCTTCTCTTCCTGGTGCATTTCCTAGCTCAGACCAAAGCTCCTGGCCTCTCCCTGTGCTGCTTGTCAAAGGCTGAACATTCCTAAGGCTAGGAAATTGCAACAGAATCTTTGACTCTCTGCCCCTTAAAGGGACCTACCATGACTCTTGGCCCCAGGCACACTTGTGGCTTCACAGATTCATTCTTGCACCAAAAACCCAACTAATACATTAAATTAAAAATCATATTCTTTCACAATATTTTAAAGACAATATGTTAATATTATGTATCAGATGTTATATTAGGCATGAAATTCATTTTCTCTTTCTGTTTTAAAGAAATTAAAATAATTGTTTAGGCCCCTAGTGTATTATAAGGCCCTAGGTGCTTTGCCTAGTGGGTGGGTGAGCCCTGTGTGGTATCCTACTAATTTCTGTTAGCAGAAGATGGGAATCTATCTTTAGGGAGGGCTAAATTATGAACCCCTCCAAAGCATCAGCCTGATTCTGTCATTAAGATGCAACTTTGTAAAGGAGTCTAAAAATTTGTGTACATTTTTATATTTCCAATGATAAAAACTACCCCTCCTTGGATCATTGTGACAGTAAAAACCGCAGTGTGGCTTCTTTGTCTTAAACATGTCCCACAGAGATTTCTTCATGAATCAGTTTCAATTCAAGATCATGAAACTCTTGACTGTATTTCAGAAAAACAATACCATGTAGAAAATGAATGTAAATATAATCTCTGAGGAGAGTCATGTCCTAAAGTTAAAAAAAAAAAAAGGCAAAATTGCTCAGGCACATTTGCACATGCCTGTAATCTCAGCAGCTCCGAAAGCTAAGACAATAAGATTGTGAATTCAAACTTCATGCAGTGATAGTGAGGCACTAAGCAACTCAGTGAGAATCTGTCTCTAAATAAAATACAAAATAAAGCTGGAGATGTAACTCAGTGACCAAGTGCCCCTGAATTTAATCTTCAGTACTGAAAAAAATAAAAAGGCACAATTTATCTCAATGTAAGATTTCAAAATACAATTAGTCATTGTGAAAGTCAGACAGCTTTGTGTACTACCTCTGTGCATTTGCTCAGAATTAATCCCTAAAATGTCTATAGTCCCAGCTACTCAGGAAGCTGAAGCAAGAGGATCACAAGTTCCAGGTTAGCCTCAGTAATTTAATGAAGCCACAAGCAATTTAGTGAGACTCTCTCTTAAAATATAAAAACAGCAAGGAATGTAGCTCAGTGCTCAAAAGCCCCAGGTTCAACCAAAAGTACCAAGAAAAAAAATCACTTTTAAATATCAGTTTTACTTTTCTTTCTTTTTTAAAAAATTTCTCTATTATTTTATGTTGCCAGCATTGCTTTTTACCATGTGCTGTGCTATGTATTTTTTCCCATCATTTCAATACTGAAAGCATAAATTGTATAAAGACTTTTGGAGTTAGTTATTTTGGTAGGCATTTTGTATATACACAAAAACAACTAAACTTCCTCAAAAATTGAAAAGATGTCTTTTTGTACAACTACTTTTGTAAAATATACAATTTCTCAAGGTCTGGAGTCTTTGAGCTGTGGCATATGTGGTGATGACTTGTTGTGGGTTCTTTCCCTCGGTGGTGCTGGTGATTGAACAAAAGGCTTCACACATGGTCAACAAGGCCTCTACCACTAAGCCACATCTCCATTTTTTTGTTTTGTTTTGAGAAAGGGAATTACTAATTTACTGTGGCTGTCCTCAAACTTGTTTCCCTCCTCCCTCACACTCTAAGTCCTTGGGAGTACAGACATGGGCCTCTGCACCTAGCCTTTTTGCCTTTCTTTATTGTGGAGACTTATCCTCTAGTTGTCTCCAAGATTCAAGAAAATCAATGAGGAGAGGGAGAAGAAGAAAAGCTGATTTAGACATAAGGTCTTTAGAGTTAAGTGTGATCACATAGAAATGTTCTCCTATACCTGAACCACAAAAACACTCCAATCCTCTTTGACTCTCTATGCCCATTTCCTGCCATGGATAGTTAACATTCAATGAAATTGATGAAAAAAAAAAAGGCAAACAGGTCTGATCCCACAGTTCAGGAAGACCTAGCCACTAAGCCCATCTAAATCCATATCCCTTCAATCTAAAACCTACTGGATTTCAGGAAACAGGAAAGTTTAAAAGTCCATGTCCATGGTAATAAAGGCATTTACATCTCTTGAAGCTCAGCCCAATGTTTACTAATTTATCTTTTTAAAATTTTTGTTGCCTAGGTGGCTCCAAAGTCCAGACCTCAAACAGTGCTCCTATCTGAGCCTCCTGTGTAGCTTGGACTATTAGTACACCCAACTACGTATTCAGTTAACACACTACCCACATGATGTGTATCATAGTACCCTCCTGATGATAGTTTGCTAAAGACACCTGAACAAACAGACCTTAGGCATGTGACTCCACCCACAAGCCTGGAGTTTTGGTGGATCTTGAAGTATAATCTATGAAGTCTCTTACCCTGAACACAGCCCATGAGGGCAGGATTCTGAAACTGCATAGACATGTCTCACTTAGAGCTGATGTCTTGGATCCTCTGCTTGTCAACTAGGAAGGCCCAAGACTAAAGATTTCATTTTGGTTTCCTTCCATTATTAATGTAACTGGAGACACTTAAGGACATTTATTGATACTGGTTCTGTCCCAACTTCAAGAATGTCACATTCAGTTTTGAAAAACACCAGCAAGTGACCACACTACCCTCATATCTGCAAAGAGGCTATTGGGTTCATCTCATAACTCTGACTTGGATAACTGTATCTTTTTTGCTCCAGACTGACCTATAGAACTTCCCACCCTGACTCACTTCTCAGAATCAATTTCACAAGCAGTGAGCAAAAAAATAGATTTAAACATCATAAAAAATTCAATCTGATTAGAAAGTATGAGAATTTTAAGTCAATCTAAAATAAGAGTTCCTTAACAAGTTAATTATATGAAAAGGTTTTCTTTTTACACACACACACAGAGAGACACACAGACACACACACAATTATATATATATATATATATATATATATATATATATATGGGTGTGTGTGTAAAACATATATATATATATATATTTTAGTTGGACACAATACCTTCCTTTTATGTATTCATTTTTTTACATGGTGCTAAGAATTGAACCCTGCTCTTTTTATGTGCTAGGTGAGTGCTCTACCCCTGAGCCACATCCCTGGCTCACATGAAGTGTTTTTCATATTGAAAAACTTATAAATCATTCGGGAGTGAAATAACAAAATAAGAAATGATCATCACAGCCAAGATTTCAAGGCTCCTAGGTATGCAGGGCACAGTCCCAGTGCATGAGTCCACAGGAACAGTATGAGGATCCCTACTGGAGTCTTTCAGGCTTCTTCCAGGGCACTGGCTGAAAGGCATCATTGTATTGCAAGGCATCCTTAAGCCTTTCCTTTCTGGGTTCCTCTGCAATATAAGCCTCAGTTTTCAGCAGCTTCTGGGGATGACCTGGGCTCCAAGAGACAGCCTGATTATGTGTCTGTCTAATTGCCCAGGCACTGGCACCTTCCTGAAGGTTCAGGGTCCATTGGGTCCCACTGAGAGTAGTGCTTGTCCCTTTTTGAGGTGACTGGATGTTGTGGTGGACAAAGGTAGGACATCTGAAGTCAAGGGGAAAGATAAAGAATGTCCATGGTCTACGCTCTGTTCAATGCTTTATTCACTCAAAATCACTCAATAACTTTCACTTCGTGAGTTTTTTTTTTTATTTTTTTTTTAGTTGTAGGTAGACAAAATAATTTAATTTTATTTATTTATATGTGTGGTTTGGGATCAAACCCAGGGCCTCACATGTACTAGATGAGCACATGACAACTGAGCCATAATCCAGCCCTATAGGTTCTTAATCAAGGAATGACAATTATGGGCACTACAAACAATAATTCAGACTGATAAAAGCAATAAACACAACTAATTCAAAGCAAACACATTCTAAGTTAACTCTAAAGCACTACAAATATTCTTAACCATGACTTATCCTCTAGTTGTGCTAGATTTAAAGTCTTCAGTCTTAGGTCTTAAATCCAGCAGAGTCACACTTAACTCAGACCTCAGCAATCAGGTCAGGAATTAATAGAGGCTTCTCCTGGGGTGGAGTCGATGACTGGCTGAGGAGATAAAGTCCTAAGGAGAGGTCACCATCCTTACCAGGGTTTAGAGGCTGCTGCAGAGTTTGAGAGCAGTGAGGACCATGCAGAAAATCAGGCAAAAGATGAGAAGAGTTGGGATGTCAGTCCAGGTGCTCATCAGGCTATGAGGCTTCAGTATATCAGTATTAGTTGGTCCAAATGTCTTGTTCATTGGCTCCATCATTATATTAAACTTTGGAGACTTTGTACTCCCTTTGATTCCTATCAGCTGCTACCAGGTTTTAGTGTCATTTTACATCTCAGAGTCAGGACATAAGGTTAGGTGATTTCTGCCTTAATATCATCCCTCTGATCTTATCAAGGCTGAGGCAAATGATTTCATCTTTACTCTTATCAAGGTTATGAAAAGTGACTTATTTTATAAGATTATGCCTGATGAAAATATTGGAGGGCTCTGTAGACTTGTGTCTGGTGGGGACTACAGATTTATTTTAAAATGAAGTTTTAAAATTCAGGTGCTTAGGCTAAGGTCATCCTTTCATTGGAGTTATGGTGTGGTTTCAGCCATTGGCTGCTGGAAGCTTGGGTCTTGAACATGGTTCTGGCCCCTCTCAACTTCCTGCTTCTGTGTAACAACATATTCTGTTAGTACACTAGATCTAACAGTTCTCCTAAGACAGCTCCCTGCTGTGTAAGCCTAGTGAGGCAGTTGGCTTCTGTGAAAGTTCACATCTCCACAGCTCTAGAGGCACTGGCAGGAGTGGTGGCTCAGTGCAGGAAAATTATCCAGGGCCCAGGCCCATGTCTAGTCTAAGTTCAGACTTGGTGGCATGTGAATCACTGGACATGCCCTCCTGAGAGTCAGAGACCCCCAGTTGACCAGAAAGACTGCCATAGCTTCAGCTTCCCTACCAGGACAAGGTGTGTACCTGGCCTAGGAAAAGGAGCAAATCATTCAGTCTGTTATGGACTGTACCTTTTTACAGTGTTGTCCTATAGTTTACCTCAGAAGCCATACCCAATTATGTGGGAGGAAACTTCATTAGCTTTACAAATTGATTAAAGAACCTAACAGGATTAAGTTGCAAATGGGCCAATCTAAAGAATAAAAATACTGTCCAAGGAAACACAATTTCCACGTAAGGATCTCCTGAAGAAATTGTTGAAATTTCTTGGTTTTGATTGAATTCGTGAAAATGTGGGTGTGAGATGGAAGCCAGGCTCCAGTTCTTGGCAGTTTCAATTCATTGTAAAAGTTATCTCCCTATTTCAGATAAACATAGACAAATTAGCTGGGCATGGTGGTGCACTTCTGTAATCCCAGAGTCTTGGGAGTCAGAGGGAAGAGAATGTTGAGTTCAAGGCCAGCCTCAAAAAGGTTGAGGTGCTAAGCAAATCAATGAGAACCTGTCTCTAGATAAAATACAAAAAAATAAAAAGTGGAGGTGTGGTGGGCTGGGATGGTCATGTGGAGATGTGGATCAGTTCTCAAATGCCCCTGATTTGAATCCTTGGTATACCCACAAACATACACATGGTGTAATTACCGTGTCTAATTTTGCACCCATTTTCTTATTCTTTCTTTTTTTCCCCCAGTGCTGCTAGAGATTTAATCTTAGGCTTTACCACTGAGCTTCCTCTTAGCCCTTTTTCTTTTCTGTTTTGACACAAGATTTGGCTAAATTGCCAGGATGGCCTCAAATATGTGTTTTTCTTCTCTCAGCCTCTTCATTTTTGGGGATTGCCTGAATGGGTCACTGTACCCAGCTAATTCTCTTTTTATGTGCTAGGATTGGCAGGTTTTACAGATCAGAATCAGTGGGGCTGGATCAGAGTCTTAAGACCATAAGTTAATTCATCCTGGATCTGGATGGAGAAACTAAGTTTAAAAGCATACATAGCTAAGTGGAGATATGAGTAAGGAAGCAGGTTGTTGAGGAAAAGAAAATATCCTATGGCTATTTAGAATTGTAATTTTTATAATCTTTGTCTAGGTTTCCTGCATTAAAGAGTATCTAAGTTTGCTATGATTTTTCTGTGTAAAGGGCTAATGAATGGAGTAAATGTTACATTATCCACAGTGTTTTTTCATGATCTCCAAACTTTTTAATGTAAGTATGCATATTCTATCCTGAGTTGTTTCCTCTGCCTACTCTCCCTTTTTTTTTTCCATGAAGAATTTCAAGTCTTCCCTTTTTTTTAATGGTTGTTCACAACATTACACAGCTCTTGACATATCATATTTTATACATTAGATTCAAGTGGGTTATGAACTCCAAATTTTTACCCCAAATGCAGATTGCAGAGCCATGTGTAACCGATGTGATTCTCCCTTTTTTTCATTGCAATTTCTCCCATTTTTACTTTATTTGAATGTGTATTTAGCCAGGTGTGATGAAGCACAAAACAGGAAGCAGGAGCCTACAACAGGAAGATTTAAAGTCCAAGAACAGTCTCAGAAATTTAGGGACATGTGTGTGTGTGTGTGTGTGTGTGTGTGTGTGTCTATGCATGCATGTGTGCATTTTCTTCTAGCTTCAGGAAAAAAATTCTTTTTCAGTAAGTCTCATCTCAATGTTGCAGGGGGAGTTCATGTATCAGTTAATTTGGCAATGAGATCTGTAAGTGTGGCAGTGTATCTTGGTTCCTTGTTCATCTGGATATATTAAATGACCAGAAAATGCACATCTAAACTCTCAATATCACTATTACTTTCTCCACATTTATGTATGTCTGCCAAAATATAGCACTTCTTTAGGTATATGGACCTTTGTCAGCCCCACTGTTTAGACTAGACACACCTACTAACTCTACAATTTTAACAGGAGAATGGCACACATTGTTTTGTTTTTGTTATTGGTTATTATTATTATTATTATTATTATTATTATTATTATTATTATTATTATTATTTTGGATATGGTGACTGAATCCAAGAATACTTACTACTGAGTCCATCCCTAGGTCTTTTTAAATTTTTATTTTCAGACAGGGTCTCACTAAGCTGCCTAAGACCTCAAAACTTTGCTGATTGTGCCCTTGAATTTGGGATCCTCCTGTTTCAGTCTCTGGAGCTGTTGGGATTACAGGCATGAACCACTATGACCAACCACATTGCTTCTTTAAAGTGACATTTTCTCTGATATTATTGGCCCTTTGGATAGGCATTTCCTTGATAACCTTTGCAGTTTCGTTGTGTTTTAAAATGAACATAAAGATTTGAACCTCTTGATTTGCAAGATTTTTTGGAAATTTGTGTATCAAGAAAATAGTGAACCATTTTCACAGATCACCTTGGACAAGTTACAGAAAAAGGAAAAAGAGTGATTCATTCTTCAGGTGATTATATTTTTAATTGATGTAAAAAAGGTTCAGGGGACATAAATAATTTTATTTAGAAAAAAATTTAACATTCTCTTTTTTGTTGTTTGATTGTTTGTTTGTTTGAGTAGAATTGGGAATTGACTCCAGGGCTTCATGCATGCCAGGCAAGCACTTCTACCACTAATCTGCACTCAAAGACCCCATCTGCAAGTTACTAAGTTCTTTTTATGTACATTTAATCTGCTGTTTTAAACTCTGACATAGTAGTCTCTGATGTGCTTTGGCACACCTTACCTCTCCATTGTCCTGCAGTATATTGCTGTACTGCAGCATTGTCATATGGCTGCTGTCCCCCATCAACACACATAATTGTCCCTATGAACCTGTGGAAGAATTTCTCTAGCATATGTACCCATAAATATAATTTTTTCATTCAAAAAAATATAATCTGAAATTTACTGAGCATTGTCAGATTTTTTCGTAGGATGAACGTTGCATTTACCTTCCAACATGTATTGTTGTGCAATACTGCATACACACATTCCCCACAAACACTTGGAATGACATAGTATTCTAATATTTTCCAGGGGCTTTGTGGGTCTGTAGAGGGTTACACTGGTGCTAATGGCTTCCTGCTCCAGGCTTTTCTAATTTCTGAAAGTCTCTCTCTATGGGCCAGTTGCTATGTGTTTTTGAGAGACACTCTCTGATGTGTAGCCTTAAATATTCTTTTGCTTTTTTATCAGATTATGAGTTATCTTTATCCCTCATATTAAACTGATTGTAATCAGTTTCTGTTCCCTGAAAAAAGAAGGAACACAATTGTGCCTTAGCATTGTACTTCATGCCTTTTATTCTATCACATTTCCTTTTATTGTTCAAAACCCCAAAATAATAGACTTAGGATTCCTCCATGAAATATACATTTTCTTCATTAAATGTATTTAAAATCTTTCTGCTTTGGGTTGTTTTTATCAGTTTAGTTTCACATAATTTTTACTTGAGAAAAACTACAGGTAAAAAGAAAAAAATGCTTTTCAAAATTTCATTTTGATATTTAACAGTTTTTCTTTCATATAAGCCTTTCCATCAACAAAAAAAATTGTTTAAATACAGACATTCTTACTTTTTCCTGTATATATTAACTGAAATAACACAGGGATCCAGAGGCCAGAGGCAGGAGCTCTGCCTTCTAGTACCTTTACTGACTGGTGGGCATAAAACCTGATCTAAGTGACATTAGTCTGATTGGGGCCAGTGTCTGGGAGAGGCTATACTGGACAGGGACAGCTGTGTGAAGGTCTTGGAAACTGGAGACTTCCAGATTCTTCCTTTAGTAGATGCAGAATAAAAATACTGTGCAAGGAGACACCCTTTCCCCCTAAGGAACTCCTGCCATACCATACCTATTTTCCTCTACTTGGATAGATTTGTTTGAGACCAGCAGCTGGGGCTCCCTTGCATTTCTCTCCCTGGGTACTTTCGACACCTCTGCCAGTGGGAAACATGTGAGTGTAAGGAGACTCAAAAATAACTACATTTGGGGGCTGAGGTTGTGGTTCAGTGGTAAAGCAGTTGCCTAGCACATGTGAAGCCCTGGGTTTGATTCTCAGCACTTCATACAAATAAATAAAAAATAAAGGTACTGTGTCCAACTACAACTAAAACACACATTTTTTTAAAAATCACTACATTTTTTGTGAAGTGGTGTTCTCAACTCTTGTTAGCATCAGAATCATTTGGGGAGCTTTAACAACAAACAAACATGGCTGGGGTTGAGGCACAGTGGTAGAGTGCTTGCAGAGCATATATGAGGCACTGGGTTCAATCCTCAGCACCACCTAAAAATAAATAAAATTTACATCCATCAGCACCTAAACAAATTAAATAAATAAACCCTGAAGCCCCAGAAATTTCAAAGATTAAGGCATTGGTTGGGATGAGTGTTTAGTATTTGGTGTAAATTTTAATTAACTACTGTGAGCACATTTTTCCCCACTTGATACACTAGGAGAAGAGATTTATTCCCTATGAAGATTAAATGATAGAACATGCAAGGTTGTTCTAATATTCAGTTATGATTTACTTTTCTCTATGCTATTGTTGCAGCCTGAAGTCCAACACTTACTTCAGGGTTGTGTTGTTATATAGGGTTAACATTGACTTGCACACCATGGATTACCTTCTGCTCTATGGAGCTCTGCCACATGCCTTCACATAAATTGAAGAGAAGTAGGACTAGTACCCTGGAATCTTCTTTTTGCCCTTAATGGTGAAAATGCTGTTACCTTGTTTTTTAGGTGACACCTTCTCTCTGCTGGTTTCTGAAGGTTGAATTCAGTGGCTTCCATAGATTCCATGAAGTGCAGCACTTCACTCCCTCTGGCCCTCTTACTGCCACCAGTCAGGAGAGGCTTAGAGGAGGGGCCTGGCAGGCAGTGCAGGTATTAGGTAAGTAGGTGGGAGTTCCTAATAAATGAGCAGAAAGCCTCAGGGTGGGTGGGGAGCCTGACAACACCAACAGATGTACCATCAAAGAGAAGCTGAATCTCATCTTTCGTATACAGCAGTCCCAGGAGGTAAAAAGACATTGCTCAGAATGGGCATCTATGTTGACAGCCTCACCACCCTGGGTCTTCAGGTATAAACCTGGCCAGCAGTGCAGGCTGTGTGCCTGTGACATGTCTTTTTCCTAAGCACAGCTCTTTAAGCTCTGTTCTCCAGTTTCTCTTGCCTCAGTTTATGTGTCGACCACTCTGATGCATGGTGCAACCATGTTTTCTCAGCACAGGGGCCCGAGAAGGCTTCAGCATTGTCTTCAATAGCTAAAGAAGAAAAGAAAGGACTCCTTCAGTGTTGGTGAGCGCTTTTCCACAAAAGAAACCCGGGGTTTATGACCTTCTGATTCCACCTTGTGGGCAGAGAATGTCATAGCACCATGAGGCTGGAGGCAGTATGAAGTGGGAGAAGCCCCCAGGGAATAAGGTTTTGCTAAGCAGGGGTCCATCTGGCTCAGCCTGATGGCAGTTTCCAATTGAAACAAAGTTCTGAGGAATCTTAAAACAGTTGCCTTCCTCATCTCCATCATTTCTTTGATCCTCCCAATGCTAGAGGGTTTCTGGGATTCCCATAGCTTGGAGCTTTCTGTAATCCCCACTCCAGGGGTGTCATCCAAGCCTTCCCCCATGCCACTGTGAACTCACACCTAGTTGTTAAAAAGAATAGGGCTCTGACCATGGATGGGAAATAAACATTCACATTGTTTAACATTTAGAAAACTCAGTAGGAGAAAAGTTCACTATTAAATTAATCAGTCTAATAGAGTTAATAAGCCCTCAGAGCTTCTAAGAAGGCCCCTAGTCCTGTGTTCTTGTAACTTGCATACTTACTGTTTTTCAGTTTATTAAATAACTCTCCCTAGCCCACCCCTAATTACATAAGCTTCATTTTCCACAAAATCTGAGTACACCCCTAGCTGGGCTTGTGAGTATCAAAAGTATGCCTGGGAATTTCAATAGATATGGCTTTCAAGAGGTGCTAGGGACAGGGAAAAGAGAAAGAAGAAAATAGGAGCACCTGATGGGGAAGGAGGCAAACTGGATTGGCTTGGGGCTAAATCTCAGAGCTTAGTGAGTCCTGAGAAATTGCCCAGTGCCTCAGGCTTTCATTTCTCTCTCTACCTTCTTCTGAATTTGCCCTCTTTATCTCCTTGTTCCCATCCAGGGCCACCAAGATGGCCTCCTCACAGGAATGTTGTATTGAAAGAGATTTGGCTGGTGGCTCAGAGTAGTATGTCTGGTGAAAAGGTTACTGTTTATGGTTTGTTTTTTTTTAATTAAAACATTTGCTATAATGATTTAGTAACTTTTAATTAACAAAATTGAAATCCTTTTTCTTAAATTTAGAAACTTTAGAACTTTAAAAATATATGTATCCTGTGTATTTGTCTCTTGTTACTTACTATGAGTTCTATAAAAGTGATGCCAATTTTAACTTGTCTCTTCTATTTTATAACAGATGTAGGCAGTTCAGAAAGTTTACATGCATCAATTTTTATTGAAATCTACTTTATGATATGTTATTTCTATATTTTGTTTAAGAAATATTGTCTAGTTGCAAAGTCATAGATATTTAGTATTTTCTAACAGTGTAATGTAAATTTTTATGCTTAGGTCCTTATTTATGGCTTATATTTCTATTTGGTATGAGGTAGAGAAGTTCACCATTTCATCGGCATATGAAAATCACAAATTCTAAAATTGGTTTTGCTTATTGATATGCAATGTCTCCATTTTACACAAAACTAATATTTGTATCTGTGTCTGTTTCAGCCCCTAGGATATTCCTTCTACTAAACTGTCTCTCCAGAAAGGATTAAAATACTGAGCAAAGGGGAATGGATTCCAGGTGGCTAATCATTCTCCTGGAGTGGGCATATCTTATGTCAGGTGTCATACCTGATGTCCTGGTTTCTCTCTACACTTTTTTTCCCTGGTCTGAAAGAGGGCAGGCATATTCTTCACCTCTACTTCACCTGCATCTGGCAAAATGCCTGCTGCTTCAGCACTGTGTACAGTTTGTTAAAGAACAGAGCAGTTGGCATGGTAACAATGGAGATGACTCCTCAGCTGATGTCTACTGATCACCAATGGAGCTGGACACTGACTGTCACTGGGCTGTCGTCCTCTGCCTCTCCAGAACCAGCCTTTGTGATTCTTAAGTGTAAATTCTGAGACCTTCTCTGACTCACCTCCAAGTCTAGAGCCAAACCCAGCTTAGCAGTCCTGAGGTAGCTTAAAGGTCCTGATACTTGTTTTAGCCCTTCTTCAAAGAATTGGCTTCATATCATTTTCATATCCTATGTCTAATAGGAAAAGCCAGGGATCTCATTTCAACAAAATTCTATTTTGTGTAAGATGCTTTCATTTCTCCAGAGTGGATGTTAACACATTGACAATACCTTCTTATAGGAACAAGTGTATAAACTCATTGCTTATATACAGTGGAGACTCAGTGGCCCAAGGTGGGCTTAATTACTCTGGATAAAAGAATTCCTGGGAATCACTTGCTAGGACCTGGATGAGGCTGTGTAATTCTTAGTCTAGTGAAAAGGCGGTACAGTATCTCTTCACTACTAAGCATGCTGAGAAGTAGAAAAGCCTCACTTGCCTCAAAGCTGCAGGTCTCTGAAAATATGGGAAGACACAGGAACTAGAAGGGGAGAGAGAGTGGAGAACTTAGGTGGTCTCACCTCACAACTTCCTCCTGGTTCTGTTTTTCCCTAATGGAAAGTAAATGTTGGTAAATTTTTTCACTTTCTTTGTAAAACTCTGATGCCCCAACATTTCATTCTCTTTCCTAGCACTTGGACATTTGAAGCCTGAGGTCTCTGCAGTGCCAACCAGTTCTTCATTTCATGAATGACTGAACACTTTTCAGTGAGAAGAATCTCTTTATTTAATTTATCCTATTCTGTGGTTAATTTATCCTATTTGTGTTTCTTTTGATCTACTCAGAGTTGTGGTTTTTGTCTTATTCAAATATACAACATGATTAAAGCCTTTTCCCTTCACCTTTGAATTGAAAATTTTGTGTGGTTTTGAAGTCAAGAGAGGAAGTAGTAGGGTTAAAAATGTGGCCAGAGGAAGAGCACAGGAATGTATGAGATCATTATCATTAGAAAAATTTAAATTTCATATTTGAGGTACAATGTTCTTTAGTATCATGTCACATGCTAAACATCTGCCTTTTATTCAAAGTAGGTAGGTAGATAGACAGTTATATCTTAGTGACTCTCAAACACTGTTAGTTTGATAGGGCTGGGGATGTGGCTCAAGCGGTAGTGCGCTCGCCTGGCATGCGTGCTGCCCAGGTTCGATTCTCAGCACCACATACAAACAAAGATGTTGTGTCCGCCAATAACTGAAAAATAAATATTAAAATTCTCTCTCTTTCTCTCTCTCCCTCTCTCACTCTCTATTTGAAAAAAAAATACATAAGATTAGCTCACTTGAAAGCAAATATTGGAGCTGAGAATCCAGCTCAGAGGTTGAGCATTGTCCTGGTGGGCTTTAGGCTCTGGTTCTGATCCCCAGAGCCACAGAACACAAAGTGTTGAGAGCTGAGGGGAGAGAGTGGAAGAGAAACTCAATAAGGCAACCCAAATTAAGCATCTTTGTGTGGATACTTTATGTATTTGAGTGAGAATGCTCTTAGAAATAGAAATTCCACTTTTTTGAGGAGAAAATTAGACTTCAAAGGGAGGTGGACCCACAGTTATCACTTCTAGTATCTAGAGATAGGAACACACATAATTTTACTCCTCAGAGTACCTGACTTCTTTCTAGCCTAGTTCTTAAGAGCAAAAAGGTGAGCAATAGCATCTGGGCTAGGAGCTGGGGTTGTTGCTTAGTGGTAGAGGGAGAGATGGGGCTGTGTTTCCCATAGGGAGCCTTCAAAACACACAGGAAAGTCATTCTACTCATCTGCTCCAGGAGAGTAGATCCTCAGAGAGGATCCTGGAAAACAAGAAGTGCCAAAGCAGGGAACTGAGAGGGGCTTCCAAGCACGTGGAGGTTGGGGGGATTCAGTGGGGAGCTAGGACCCATTTGAGGAGCCCATGATAGGGAGAAGCTGGGGTAGGAGAGGATGCAGGCAGTGCCAGGATACCTCAGCACAAGGGAAACAGAGGGGAGGCATAGGAGAGGGCCAGAAACAGGAGCCTAAAATCAAAGGACAGGCACTGGATCCATCCGAAGGGTGGCCAGAAGCTAAAGCAAGAACCTGGCCTAGAAATGGAGAGCCATGTGCCAGGGCCAGGAAAGGACAGGGCAGGGGTACATGAAAACTCACAGGGCTGGGGATGGGAGAGAAGGGAGAAAGAGCAGTGGGTGGCAAAGTGGGAAGGAGGCTCAAGGGTGTCAGGGTTCTGGAGCATGGTCTGGGCTGAGAGAGGACAAAGTGCCCAGGCAAGAGGCAGGGCTATATTTTTCCAAAGGGAGCCCACAGGGCCAAGAGGCCAGGTCCAGTCCCCTGGCTCAAGTGAGCACCCGGGGAAAGGCACCTGGAAAAGAGGTGTGGTCAGGACATGGACCACAGAAGGGCCTAAGGAGGGCACAGCATGAAGGGCCAGAAGAAGGGATTTGTTGGGTGGGGCTCAGCACCCCAACAAGGAGCCCCTGCTTGGGACCTAGGGCAGGGTCCATGCCAGGGGAGAGCAGGGAAGGGTGGGGCCAGGAAGGCTGGCAGCACTAGGGTACTGCAGTGCAGGGGAGCCAAGGTGATCAGGAAAGCAGCCCCAGCGAAGGCCCTGCAGTGAAAGCCCAGGGACACATGGAGCAACAAGGAATACCAGAGGCTCAAGTGAGGAGCCAGGTAAGAAAATGCAGCACCAAGGGCCAGGGCTGGGGCAGAAGACTCAGGACAGTGGACAAGGCTGGGGAGGGAAGGCAGGGGATCCATCAGAAGGAGGCAGGCTCCAGGCCCAGGACCACTGCCAGGTGTTAGGGTCTGCGAGCAGGACCAAGGGCCCAGGGAGAGCAATTGGCCCAGGTGAGGACCAGCACTCTTTTTCCCATAAGGCACCCTGGCCCAGTTGAGAATCCAGAAACAGGGACCAGGCAAAGGGTGTCTGGCAAGGGACAATGGGAGGAGGAGAGTGATGGGAGGGCATGGAGGAAGATTGTGGTTGGTGTGAAGAGTGCCAAGAGCCAGGACTTAAGCCAGGAGTGGCTGAAAGGGACCCATGCAACCAACCAAGGATGAGGTAACCAAAAAGCCGGAGACCCGGGAGTGTCCCAGAGGAAAGCTAGAGGGGAAGAGAAGGAAGGGGCTGCACCAGGACCAGGAGACAGAGAGCTGTGCAAGGGGCACAGAAGAGTGTCCTAGGGGGCCCAAGTGAGGGCCCCCTAGGTCAGACCCTACAGGAAGCATTGCCACACTATCCTATGTGACACTAGGAATGGGTTCAGGGGCTCAGCTGAGTGGCCAGGCCCAGGACTGGAGCAAGCAGGGTTAGGGTTTGGAAGGGCTGGGTTGGTATAGGGGCAGCATGTAAGGCTAGAGGTCAGGAGAGGGAAGGGTGGAGATAGGTCAGGGCAAGGTCAGCAGAAGTCCCAAGTCCACTTCCAGGTATCAAGGTGCTGGCAGTGAAGAAGGCTCAGGTGAGGGGTGAGGTTGTGTTTCGCATAGGGAGCCTTCAGGGAGCAGGGAACAGCCATCCCACTGCTCTGCTCCAGGAGAGTAGATCCTCAGAGAAAAACCTGGAAATAAATAGAGCCAAATGAGAGCACAGAGAGGGGTTTCCAGACGTGCGGCCGTGGGGAGGGTGAAGGTGGGGAGCCAGGATCCATTTGAGGAGCCCCTGCTAGGAGAGAAACAACGGGAGGGGAGGGTCCAGGCAGTTCCAGGATATCTCAGCACAAGGGGAACAGAGGGGAGGCATAGGAGGGGGCTGGAAATGGGGCCTGAAATCAAGGGACAGGGACTGGGTACTCGAGAAGGGCGGCCAGGGGCTCAAGCAACTGCCATGCCTGGGAATGGAGAGCCACATGCCAGGGCCAGGGAAGGGGTGCATTAAAACTCAGAGGGCTGGGGAGGGGAGGGAGAAGAGAAAGGGGAGTGGGTGGCACAGGAGGAGGAAGGCTCAACGGTGTCAGGGTTCAGGAGAAAGGCCAGGGCTGAGAGGCCAAATCGCCCAGGCAAGGGGCAGGGCTACCGTTTCACAAAGGGAGCCTGCAGGACCAAGAGGCCAGGTCCAGGGTGAGCATTCTGGGAAAGGCATCTAGAAAAGAGGCCCTGCCAAAACAGAGAAGAAAAGAGGGCCAAGGCAGAGTACAGTGTGAAGGGCTAGAGGATGGGGGTTTGTGGGGTGGGGGCCAGGACCCCAGCAAGGGGCCCAGGTTAGGGACCTAGGGCAGGGTCCATGCCAGGGAGAGCAGGGAAGGGTGGGGCAAGGAAGGCTGGCAGCACTAGGGTCCTGCAGAACAGGGAAGCCAAGGGGATCAGGGGAGCAGCCTAATGGAGGGGCTTGCAGTCAAAACCCAGGGACTCATGGAGCAAGATAGGTAACCAGAGGCTCTAGGGAGGAGCCAGACCAGTGTATGGAGACCCAAGCAGCAGGGTTGGGCAAGGAAGACAGGTAAGTGGATAAGGCTGGGGAGCGAAAGCTGGGGATTTGGCAGGGCAGAGCTAGTCTCCAAAAACAGTACCACTGCCAGGTGTCAGGTTCCCAGGTGCAGGAACAAAGGCCCAAGGACAGAAAGAGGCCAGGAAATGGGAAGATCTCTGTTTCAAATAAGGTACACAAAGGGGAGAAATTGGCTATGAAATGACCAGGAGACAGAGGACTAGGCAAGGGCCACAGAGAGAAGCACACTAGGGAGCCCAAGCAAGGGACCACCAGGTAATATCCATCAGGAAGCAAGGACAAGATACCCCCATGCAACTGGCCTTCTGCACCCCAGTCTCCAAACTCTACTCTCTGCAAGGATCCTTCTGCACTCCAGTCTCCTACATCTTCTCTCTAAAACAGTCCTTCTGCACCCCAGTCTCCTACCTCTGCTCTCTGTAAGATCTTTCTGCACACCAGTTGCCAACCCCTGCTCGCTGTTACAGTCCTTCTGGAACCTATCTCCAAACTCTGCTCTCCGCAATGGTCCTTCTGCACCCCAGTCTCCAACCTCTGTTTTAAGCAACAGTCCTTCTATACCCCAGTCTCCAAACTCTGCTCTCTTTAACAGTCCATCTGTAGCAGAGTCTCCAACCTTGGCTCTCTGTAACGGTCCTTATGCCCCCCAGTCTCCTACATCTGCTTTCTTTGTCAGTCCTCCTGCACCCCAGTATTCAACCTTTGCTCTCTGTAACAGTCCTTCTGCACCTCAGTCTCCAACCTCTACTTTCAGCAACAGTACTTCTGAACCCCAGTCTCCTATCTCTGCTCTCTGCAACAATTTTTCTGCACCCCAGTATCAAACGTATGCTCTCTGTAAAAGTCCGTCTGCACCCCAGTCTTCAAACTCTGCTCTCTGTAATGATCCTTCTACACCCCAGTCTCACACATCCGCTCTCTATAACAGTCCTTCTGCACCGCAGTCTCCAAACTCTTTTCTCTGTAAGATCGTTCTGATACCCAGTGTCCAACTTCTGCTATCTGTAACTGTCCTTCTGCACCCCAGTCTTTAACCTCTGCTCTCTGCAACAGTCCTTCTGCACCTCAATCATCAAACTCTGCTTTCTGCAACAGTCCTTCTGCACCCAAGTCTCCAACCTCTGTTCTCTGCAACATTCCTTCTGCACCCCAAACTCCAAACTGTGCTCTCTGTAAAAATCGTTCTGCACCCCAGTCTCCAAACTCTGCTCTCTGTAACGATTCTTCCGCACCCCAGTCTCGAACCTCTTCTCTCTGCAACGATCCTTCTGCACCTAAGTCTCCAACCTCTGCTCTCTGCAACGATCCTTCCGCACCCCAGTCTCAAACCTCTGCTCTCTGCAACAGTTCTTGTGAACCCCAGTCTCCATCCTCTGCTCTCTGCAACAGTCCTTTTGCACCCCAGGCTCCAACATCTGCTCTCTGCAACAGTCATTCTCCACCCCAGTCTCCAAACTTTACAATGGTCCCTCTGGACACCAGTCTCCAACCTTATTCTCAACAACAGTTCTTCTGTACCACAGACTTCAACCACTGTTCCCTGTAAGGGTCCATCTTCACCCCAGTCTCCAAACTCTGCTTTCTGTATCAGTGCTTCTGCACCACAGACTCCAAACTCTACTCTCTGTAACTGTCCGTCTGCCCCTCACTCTGCAACCTTTGCTCTCTGCAACAATCATTCTTCACCCCAGTCTTCAACCTCTGCTCTCTGTAACAGTTTTTCGGCACCTCACTCTCCAAACACTGCTCTCTGTAAAAGACCTTCTGCACGGCAGTCTCCAATCTCTGCTCTGTGTATCAGTCCTTCTGCACCCCAGTCTCCAACCTCTGCTCTCTGCAATGATCCCTCTGCACCCCAGTCTCCAACCCCTGCTCGCTGCAAGAGTCCTTGTGCACCCCAATCTCCAACATCTGCTCTCTGCAAAAGTTCTTCTGAACCTCAGTCTGAAAACTCTGGTCTCTGCAATAATCTTTCTGCACCCGAGTCTCCAACCTCTGCTCTCTGTAAAAATCCTTCTGTACCTCAGTCTTCAACTTCTGCTCTGTATCAGTCCTGCACCCCTGTCTCCCACATCTGCTCTCTGTATCAGTCCTTCTTCACCTCAGTCTTCAACCTCTGCTTTCTGTAACAGTCCTTCTGCACCTCAGTCACCAAACTCTGCTCTCTGTAACAGTCCTGTTGCACTTCAGTCTCCAACCTCTGATCTCTGTTACAGTCCTTCTGCACCTCAGTCTGAAACCACTGCTCTCTGCACTATCCTTCTGCACCCCAGTCTCCAATAACTCCTCTCTGTAACATTCGTCCTGCACCACATTCACCAACAACTGCTCTCTGTAAGATTTATCCGCAACCCAGCCACAAATCTCTGCTCTTTATAACAGTCCTTCTGAAACCCAGTTTCCAACCTGTACTCTCTGTAACAGTCCTTCTGCACCTGGGTCCCCAACATCTGGTCTCTGTTAGATCCTTCTTCAACCCAGTCTCAAATCTCTGCTCTCTGTAACAATCCTTCTGCACCTCTGTCTCCAATGTCTGCTCTCTGTAACAGTCCTTGTGTACCGCAGTCTCCAAACTTTTCTCTCTATAACCGTACTTTTGCACCCTAATTTCCAACCTCTGCTTTCTGAAACAGTACTTCTGCAGCTGAGACTCCAATCTCTGCTCTCTGCAACAGTCCTTCTAAGCCTCAGTCTGAAACCTCTGCTCTCTGCAACAATCCTTCTAAACCCCAGTCTCCAAAATGTGCTATCTGTAACAATCCTTCTGCACCCCAGTGTCAAACATCTGCTCTCTGTAACAGGTGTTTGGCAACTCAGTCTCCAAAGTCTGCTCTTTGTAACAGGCCTTCTGCACCCCAGTCTCCAACCTCTTCTCTCTGCAATGATTCTTTTGCACCTCAGTCTCCAACCCCTGCTCTCTCCAACACTCATTCTGCCCCCCAGTCTCCAAACTCTGCTCTCTGTAAGATCCTTCTGCACCCTGTTCTGCTAACTTTGCTCTCTGTAACAGTCATTCTGCACCTCAGTCTCCAACCTCATCTCTCTGCAACAGCTTTTGTGCACCCCATTATCCAACTTCTGTTCTCTGCAGCAGTCCTTTTGCACCCCAGGTTACAAACTCTGCTCTCTGTAACAGTCCTTCTGCACCAAAGTCTCCAAATTCTACTTTCCATATCAGTTATTCTGCACCTTAGTCTAAAACTTCTGCTCTCTGTAACAGTCCTTCTGCACCTCAGTATCCAAACTCTGCTCTCTGCAACAGTCCTTCTGCACCCCAGTCTCCAACCTCTGCTCTCTGCTACAGTCCTTCTGCACCCCAGTCTCCAACCTCTGCTCTCTGCAACGATCCTTCTGAATCCCAGTCTCCAACGTCTGCTCTCTGCAACAGTCCTTCTACACCCCAGTCTCCTACCTCTGCTCTCTGCTACTGTCCTTCTGCAGCCCAGTCTCCAACCTCTACTCTCTTCAATATTTCTTCTGTACGCCAGTCTCCAACCTGTGCTCTCTGTAACTATCCTACTGCACCCCGGTCTCCAAACTCTGCTCTCTGTAGCGATCCTTCTGCACCTCAGTCTCCAACCTCTGCTCTCTGCAACGATCCTTCTGCACCCCAGTCTTCAACGTCTGTTCTCTCCAACAGTCTTTCTGACCCCAGTCTCCAAGCTCTGCTCTCTGTAACATCCTTCTGCACCCCAGTTTCCAAACTCTGCTCTAGGTGACATTCCTTCTGCACCCCAGTCTCCACCCTCTGCTCTTTGTAACAGTACTTCTGTACCGCAGTCTCCAATCTGATCACTGCAACATTTTTTTCTGCACTACAGTCTCCAAACTGTGCTCTCTGTAACTGTCTTTCTGTCCCCAGTCTCCAACCTCTGCTCTCTGTAACGTTCCTTCTGCACCCCAGTCTCAAACCTCTGCTCACTGCAACGATCCTTCTGCACCACAGTTTCCAACCTCTTCACTTTGTAACAGTCCTTCTACACCTAGTATCAAAACTATTCTCTCTGTACCGATCCTTCTGCACCTAAGTCTCCAACCTCTGCTCTCTGTAACAGTCTTACTACACCCCAGTCTCTAACCTCTGCTCTCTGTAACAGTCCTTCTGCACCCCAATCTCGAATATCTGCTCTCAGTAACAGTTCTTCTTCACCCCAATCTCCAAACTCTGCTCTCTGTAACACTCCTGCACCCCAGTCTCCACCCTCTACTCTAACATGCCTTCTGCACCCCAGTCTTCAAACTCTGCTCTCTGTAACAGTCCTTCTGCAACCCAGTCTCCAAGCTGTGCTCTCTGCAACGATCCTTCTGCACCACAGTTTCCAAACTCTGCTCTCTGTAATTGTCCTTCTGCACCCCAGGATCCAACATCTGCTCACTGAATCAGTCCTTCTGCAATTAAGTCTAAAAACTCGGCTCTCTGAAAAAAAACTTCTGCACCCGAGTTTCCAAACTTTGCTCTCTGTAACAGTCCTTCTGAACCTCAGTCTACAAAATGCTCTCTGTAAGATCCTTCTGCAACCCAGTCTCAAAATTGTGCTATCTGTAACAGTCCTTCTGCACCCCAGTCTGAAAACTCTGCTCTCTGTAACAGGCCTTCTTCACTCCAGGCTCCAATGTCTGCTCTCTGTAACAGGCTTTCTGAACCCTAGTCACCAGCCTCTTCTCTCTTCAATGATTCTTATTCAACTCAGTCTCCAACCTCTGCTCTCTGCAACACTCCTTCTGCACCACAATCTCCAAACTCTGCTCTCTGTAACAATCCTTCTGAACCTCAGACTCCATCCTTTGCTCTCGGTAATTGTCCTTCTGCACTCCAGTCTCCAATCTCTGCTCTCTGTAACAATCTTTCTGTACCCCAGTCTCCCAAATCTGCTCTCTGCAATGGTCCATCTGCATTCCAGTCTAAAATCTCTGCTCTCTGTAACAGTCCTTCTGTACGGCAGACTCCAACCTCTTCTCTTTATAATGGTCCTTCTACACCCCAATTTCCAAACTCTGCTCTCTGTAACAGTCCTTCTAAGCCTCAGTCTAAAACTTCTGCTCTCTGCAACAATCCTTTTAAACAACAGTCTCCAAACTGTGCTATTTGTAACAATTTTTCTGCACCCCAGTCTCCAACATCTGCTCTTTGTAACAGGTTTTCTGCAACCCAGTCTTTAAACGCTGCTCTCTGTAACAGGCCTTCTGCACCCCAGTCTCCAACCTCTGCTCTCTGCAAAATTCCTTCCTCACCCCAGTCTCCAACCTCTGCTCTCTGCAACGATCCTTCTGCATCCCAGTCTCCAAAGTCTGCTCTCTTTAAAATCCTTCTGCACCTCGTTCTCCAAACTTTGCTCTCTGTAACAGTCATTCTGCACCCCAGGTTACAATCTCTGCTCTGTGTAACGGCTCTTGTGCACCCCAGTATCCAACCTCTGTTCTCTGCAGCTGTCCTTCTGCACCCCAGGCTACAAACTGTGCTCTCTGTAACAGTCCTTCTGTATCCCAGTCTCCAAACTCTACTTTCTGTATCAGTTATTCTGCACCCCAGTCTAAAACCTCTGCTCTCTGTAACAGTCCTTCTGCACCTCAGTCTCCAACCTCTGCTCTCTGCAACAGTCCTTCTGTACCCCAGTCTTCAACCTCTGCTCTCTGCAAACGTCTTATTATTCCCCAGTATCCAACATCTGCTCTCTGCAACGATCCTTCTGCATCCCAGTCTCCAACGCTTGCTCTCTGCAACAGTACTTCTACACCCCAGTCTCCAACCTCTGCTCTCTGCTATAGTCGTTCTGCACCCCAGTCTTCAACCTCTGCTCTCTGCAACATTTCTTCTGCACCCCAGTCTCCAACCTGTGCTCTCAGAAACTATCCTACAGCACCCCAGCCTCCAAACTCTGCTCTCTGTAGCGATCCTTCTGCACCCCAGTCTCCAACCTCTGCTCTCTGCAATGATCCTTCTGCATCCCAGTCTCCCACATTTGCTCTCTGCAACGGTCCTTCTGCAACCCAGTCTCAAAACTCTGCTCTATTTAACAGTTCTTCTGTACGGCAGTCTCAAACCTCTTCTCTCTATAACGGTCCTTTTGCACCCCAGTTTCCAAACTCTGCTCTCTGTAACAGTTCTTCTAAGCCTCAGTATGAAACGTCTGCTCTATGCAACAATCCTTCTAAACCCTAGTCTCCAAACTGTGCTATCTGTAACAATCCTTCTGCACCCCAGAATCCATTATCTGCTCTCTATAACCGGTCTTCTGCAACCCAGTCTCCAAATTCTGCTCTCTGTAACAGACCTTCTGCACCCCAGTCTTTAACCTCTGCTCTCTGCAAAAGTCCTTCTATGCCCCCGTCTCCAACCTCGGCTCTCTGCAACGATCCTTCTGAATCCCAGTCTCCAATGTCTGCTCTCTGTAAGATCCTTCTGCACCCCGTTCTCCAAACTTTGCTCTCTGTAACAGTCATTCTGCACCTCAGTCTCCAAACTCATCTCCTGCAACGGCCCTTGTGCACCCCAGTATCTAACCTTTGTTCTCTGCAGCTGTCCTTCTGCACCCCAGGCTCCAAACTCTGCTCTCTGTAACAGTCCTCCTGCACCCCAGTCTCCAAATTCTACTTTCCGAATCAGTTATTCTGCAACCCAGTCTAAAACCTCTGCTCTCTGTAACAGTCCTTCTGCACCTCAGTCTCCAACCTCTGCTCTCTGCAAAAGTCTTATTATACCCCAGTATCCAACATCTGCAATCTGCAACGATCCTTCTGCATCCCAGTCTTCAACGTCTGCTCTCTGCAACAGTCCTTCTACACCCCAGTCTCCAACCTCTGCTCTCTGCTACAGTCCTTCTGCAGCCCAGTCTCCAACCTCTGCTCTCTGCAATATTTATTCTGCACCCCAGTCTCCAACCTGTGCTCTCTGAAATTATACTACTGCACCCCGGTCTCCAAACTCTGCTCTCTGTAGCGATTCTTCTGCACCTCAGTCTTCAACCTCTGCTCTCTGCAACGATCCTTCTGCATCCCAGTCTCCAACATCTGCTCTCTGCAACAGTCCTTCTGCACCCAAGTCTCCAAGCTCTGCTCTCTGTAACAGTCCTTCTGCACATCAGTGTCCAACATCTGCTCTCTGTAACGATCTTTCTGCACCTCATGTCCAAACTCTGCTCTCTGTAACAGGCCTTCTGCACCACATTCTCCAAACTCTGCTTTCTGTAACAGTTCTTCTGAACCCCAAACTCCAAACTCTGCTCTCTGTAACACTTCTTCGGCACCCCAGTCTTTATCCTCTTCTCTCTGTAAAAATCCTTTGACACCCCTGTCTCCAACCGCTCCTCGCTGTAAAAGTCCTTCGGCACCTCATTATCCAACCTGTGCAATCTGAAATGGTTCTTCTGCACCCCAGTCTCCAACCTCAACTCTCTGTATCAGTCCTTCTGCACCCAAGTCGCCAAACTCTTCTCTCTGCAACATTTCTTCTGCACCCCAGTCTCCATCCTGTGCTCTCTGTTACAGTCCTTCTGCACGCCAGTCTCCAACATCTGCTCTCTGCAACGGTCCTTCTGCACCACAGTCTCCAAACTCTGCTCTCTGTAACAGTCCTTCTGTACGGCAGTCTCCAACCACTTTCTGTATAACGGTCTTTCTGCATCCCAATTTCCAACCTCTGCTCTCTGTAACAGTCCTTCTAAGCCTCAGTCTGAAACTTCTTCTCTCTGCAACAATCCTTCTAAACACCAGTCTCCAAAGTGTGCTATCTGTAACAATCATTCAGAACCCCAGTCCCCAACATCTGCTCTCTGTAACAGGTGTCCTGCAACCCAGTCTCGAAACTCTGCACTCTGTAACAGGCCTTCTGCATCCCAGTCTCCAACCTCTGCTCTCTGCAAAAGTCCTTCTACACCCCAGACTCCAAACTCTTCTCTCTGCAAGGATCCTTCTGCACCTCAGTCTCCAAGCTCTGCTCTCTGTAAAAGTCCTTCTGACCTAAGTCTCCATCATTTGCTCTCTGTAATGTCCTTCTGCACCCCAGTCTCAAATCTCTGCTCTCTGTAACAATCCTATTGCACCTCTGTCTCCAACGTCTGCTCTCTGTAACAGTCCTTCTGCACCCTAGTCTCCAAACTAGTCTCTTTGTAACAGTCCTTCTGTTCCGCAGTCTCCAACCTCTTCTCTCTATAACGATACTTCTGAACCCCAATTGCCAACCTCTGCTCTCTGTAACAGTCCTTCTAAGGCTCAGTCTGAAACCCCTGCTCTCTGCAACAATCTTTCTAAACCCCAGTCTTCAAACTGTGCTATCTGTAACAATCCTTCTGAACCCCAGTCTCCAACCTCTGCTCTGTGCAAAAGTCCTTCTACACACCAGTCTCCAACATCTGTCTCTGCAACGATCCTTCTGCATCTCAGTCTCCAACGTCTGCTTTCTGCGACAGTCCTTCTACACAACAGTCTCCAACTTCTGCTCTCTGCTACAGTCCTTATGCACCCCAGTCTCCAACCTCAGCTCTCTTCAACATTTCTTCTGCACCCCAGTCTCCAACCTGTGCTCTCTGTAACTATTCTACAGCACCCCAGTCTCCAAACTCTACTCTCTGTAGCGATCCTTCTGCACCTCAGTCTCCAACCTCTGCTCTCTGCAACGATCCTTCTGCACCGAAGTCTCCAACATCTGTTCTCTGCAAAAGTCCTTCTGACACCAGTCTCCAGCCTCTGCTCTCTGTAACATTCTTCTGCACCCCAGTTTCCAAACTCTGCTCTAGGTGACATTCCTTCTGCACCCCAGTCTCCACCCTCTACTCTTTGTAACACTACTTCTGTACTGAAGTCTCCAATCTCTGCTCACTGCAACATTTATTCTGCACCCCAGTCTCCAAACTGTTCTCTCTGTAAATGTCTTTCTGACCCCAGTCTCCAACCTCTGCTCTCTGTAACCATCCTTCTGCAACTCAGTCTCCAACCTCTGCTTTCTGCAACGATTTTTCTGCACCACAGTTTCCAAACTCTGACCTCTGTAACAGTCCTTCTACACCTAGTCTCCAACCTCTTCTCTCTGGACCAATCTTTCTGCACCTCAGTCTCCAGACTCTGCTCTCTGTAACAGGCTTTCTGCACCCCAGTCTACAGCCTGTTCTATCTGCAACCATCCTTCTGCACCTCAGTCTCCAAGCACTGCTCTCTGCAACAGTCCTTCTAAACCCCAGTCTCCAACCTCTGCTCTCTGCTACAGTCCTTCTGCATCCCAGTATCCAACCTCTGCTCTCTGTAAAAGTCCTTCTGCAACTCAGTCTCCAATCTTTGCTCTTTGTAATGGTCCTTCTGCACCCCAGTATTCAAACTCTGCTCTCTGTAACAATCCTTCTGCACCTCAGTCTCCAACTTCTGCTATCTATAACGATCTTTCTGCACCCCAGTCTCCAAACTCTTCTCTCTGCAACAGTCTTTCTGCACCGCATACTCCAAGCTCTGCTCTCTGTAACAGTCCTTCTGCACGTCAGTGTCCAAAATCTGCTCTCTGTAACAATTCTTCTGCACCCCAGTCTCCAAACTCTGCTCTCTGCAGTGATCCTTTTGCATCCCAGTCTTCAACGTCTGCTCTCTGCAATAGTCCTTCCGCACCCAAGTCTCCAACCTCTGCTCTCTGTAACAATCTTTCTGCACCTCAGTCTCCAACCTCTGCTCTCTGCAATGGTTCTTCTCCACCCCAGTCTCCAACCTCTGTTCTCTGCATCAGTCCTTCTGCACCCAAGTCCCCAACCTCTGCTCTCTGTAACAGTCCTTCTGTACCGAAGTCTCCAACATCTGCTCTCTGTAAAGGTCCTTTTGCACCCCAATCTCCAACCTCAGCTCTCTGCAACAGTCCTTCTGCACCCCAGGCTCCAACTTCTTCTCTCTGCAACATTTTTTCTGCACCCCAGTCTCTAAACTTTGCTCTTTGTAACTGTATTTCTGACCCCAGTCTCCTAACTATAGTCTCTGATACGATCCTTCTGCACCTCAGTCTCCAATCTCTGTTCTCTTCAATGATCCTTCTGCACCTGAGTTTCCAAACTCTGCTCTCTGTAATGATCCTTCTGCAACTCAGTCTGCAACCTCTGCTCTCTGTGACAATCTTTCTGCAATCCAGTCTTCAACATCTGCTCTCTGCAAGGATCCTTCTTCTACGCAGTCTCCAACCTCTGCTCCCTGTAACAGTCCTTTTGTATCGCAGTCTCCAACCTTTTCTCATTGTAACGGTCCTTCTGCTCCAGAATGCCAACCTAGGCTTTCTGTAACAGTCCTTTCTCACCCCAGTCTCTAACCTCTTCTCTCTGCAAGGATCCTTCTGCAGCTCAGTCTCTAAACTCTGCTCTCTGCAACAGTCTTCCTGCACCCCAATCTCCAGACTCTGCTCTCTGTATAATCCATTTGCATAACAGACTCCAACCTCTGTTCTCTGTAACAGTACTACTGCAACCCAGTATCCAACCTATGCTCTCTGAAAAAGTTTTTCTGCACCTCAATCTCCAAACATTAATCTTTGTAATGGTCCTTCTGCACCCCAGTATCTAACCTCTGCTCTTTGTAACAATCCTTCTGCACCTCATTCTCCAAAGTCTGCTCTCTGTAACAGTCCTTGTGAACCCCAGTCTCTACTATCTGCTCTCCGTAACGGTCCTTCTGCACCCCAGTCTCCAAATTCTGCTCTCTTCTACAGTCCTTCTTCACCCCAGTCTCAAACCTTGCTCTCTATAACAGTCCTTCTGCACCTCAGTCTCCAAACTCTGCTCTCTGCTATAGTCCTTCAGCACCCCAGTAACCAACCTCTGTTCTCTGCAACAGTTCTTCTGCACCCCAGGCTCCAAAATCTGCTCTCTGTAACAGTTATTCTGTACTGCAATATAAAACCTCTGCTGTCTCTAACAATCTTTCTGCACCCCAGTCTCCAAACTCTACCTTCCATATCAGTTATTTTGCACGCCAGTCTCCAACCCCTGCTCTTTGTAACAGTTTTTCTGCACGTCAGTCTCCAACCTCTGCTCCCTGCAACAGTCCTTCTGCACCCCAGTCTCCAACATCTTCTCTCTGCAACACTACTTCTACACCCCAGTCTCCAACCTCTGCTCACTGCTACAGTCCTTCTAAACCCCAGTCTCCAAACTCTGCTCTCTGTAACAGGCCTTCTGCACCCCAGTCTCCAACATCTTCTCTCTGCAACACTACTTCTACACCCCAGTCTCCAACCTCTGCTCACTGCTACAGTCCTTCTGCACCTCAGTCTCCAACCTCTGCTCTCTCCAACAGTCCTTCTGCACCCAGTCTCCAAGCTCTGCTCTCTGTAATAATAGTTCTGCAACTCAGTCTCCAACCTCTGCTCTCTGTGACAATAGTTCTTCACCCCAGTCTCAAAAATCTGCTCTCTGCATCGATTCTTCTTCTACCCAGTCTCGAACCTCTGCTCCCTGTAACAGTCCTTTTGTATCGCAGTCTCCAAACTCTTCTCTCTGCGACGATCCTTCTGCACCTCAGTCTCTAAACTCTGCTGTCTGCAACAGTCCTTCTGCATCCCAGTAACCAACCTCTTTTCTCTGCAACAGTCCTTCTGTACCCAATGCTCCAAAATCTGCTCTCTGTAATAGTTCTTCTGTACAGCAATCTCCAACCTCTGCTGTCTCTAACAATCCTTCTGCACCTCAGTCTCCAACCTCTCTATCTGTAACAATCCTTCTACACACCAGTCTCCAACCTCTGCTCTGTATAACAGGTCCTCTGCACCCCAGTCTCCAACCTCTTCTCTCTGCAATGATCCTTCTCAACCTCAGTCTCCAAACTCTGCTCTCTATAACAGTCCTTCTACACCTCAGTCTCCAACCTTAGCTCTATTCTATGGTCCTTCTGCACCCCAATAACCAACCTCTGTTCTCTGCAACAGTCCTTCTATACCCGATGCTCCAAAATCTGCTATCTGTAACAGCTCTTCTGTACAGCAGTCTCCAACATCTGCTGTCTCTTACAGTCCTTCTGCACCTCAGTCTCCAAACTCTGCTCTCTGCAACAGTCCTTCTGCACCCCAGTCTCCAACATCTGCTCTCTGCAAGGATCCTTCTACACCCCAGTCTCCAACCTCTGCTCGCTGCTACAGTCTTTCTGCACCCAGGTCTTAAAACTCTGCTCTCTGTAACAGTCCATCTGCACCTCAGTCTCCAACGTCTGCTCTCTGCAAGGATCCTTCTGCATTCCAGTCTTTAACGTCTGCTCTCTGCAACAGTCCTTCTGCACCGCAGTCTCCAACTTCTGCTCTCTGCAACATTTCTTCTGCACCCCAGTCTCCAAACTTTGCTCTCTGTAACTGTCCTGCTGCACCCCAGTCTCCTCCCTCTGCTCTCTGTAGCGATCCTTCTGCACCTCAGTCTTCAACATCTGATTTCTGCAACGATCCTTCTTCACCACAGTCTCCAACCTCTGCTCTCTGCAACAGTCCTTCTGCACCCAGTCTCCAAGCTCTGCTCTCTGTAACAGTCCTTCTGCACATCAGTGTCTAAACTCTGCTCTCTGTAAAAATTCTTCTTCACCTCAGTCGCCAAACTCTTCTCCCTGTAACAGGCCTTCTGCACCCCAGTCTTTAACCTCTGCTCTCTGTAACAGTTCTTCTGAACCCCAATCTCCAAACACTGCACTCTGTAAAACTCCTTCTGCACCTCAGTCTCCAAACGCTGCTCTCTGTAACGATCTTTCTGCACCACAGTCTGAAACCTCTGCTCTCTGCAACATCCGTCTGTCCCTCAGTCTCCAACCTCTGCTCTCTGCATTGATCCTTCTGCACCCCAGTCTCCAACCTATGCTCTCTTAAGAGTCCTTCTGCAACTCACTCTCCAACCTCTTCTCTCTCTAACCATCCTTCTGCACCTCAGTCTCCAACCTCTGCTCTCTGTCACAGTCCTTCTGCACCCCAGTATCCAACCTCTGCTCTCTGTAAAATTCCTTCTGCACTTCAGTCTCCAAATTTTTCTCTCTGTTATGGTCCTTCTGAACCGCAGTCTCCAACATCTGCTCTCTGTAACAATCATTCTGCACCTAGTCTCCAACGTCTGCTCTCTGTAACAGTCCTTCTGCACCCGAGTCTCCAAACTCTGCTCTCTGTGATAGTCCTTCTGTACTGCAGTCTCCAACCTCTTTTCTATATAACGGTCCTTCTGCACGCCAATTGCCAAATTCTGCTTTCTGTAACAGTTCTTCTGCACCTCAGATTCTATACTCTGCTCTCTGTAACAGTCCTTCTAAGACTCAGTCTATATCCTCTGCTCTCTGCATCAATTTTTTGGCACCCCAGTCTCCAAACTATGCTATTTGTAACAATCCTTCTGCACCCCAATCTCCAACCTCTGCTCTCTGTAAAAGGTCTTCTGCACCCCAATCTCATAACTCTGCTCTCTGTAACAGGCCTTCTGCACCCCAGTCTCCAACCTTTTCTCTCTGCAACGATCCTTCTGCACCTCAGTCTCCAAACTCTGCTCTCTGCAACAGTCTTTATGGAACTCAGTCTCCAACCTCTGCTCTCTGTGACAGTCCTTCTGCACCCCAGTCTCCAAAATCTGCTCTCTGCAACGATTCTTCTTCTACCCAGTCTCAAATCTCTGCTCCCTGTAACAGTCCTTTTGTATCGCAGTCTCCAACCTCTTCTCTTTGTAATGGTTCTTCTGCTCCCCAATTGCTAACCGCTGCTTTCTGTTAAAGTCCTTCTGCACCCCAGTCTCTAACCTCTTCTCTCTGCAACGATCCTTTTGCACCTCAATCTCTAAAATCTGGTCTCCGCAACAGTCCTTCTGTACCCCAGTCTCCAACATCTGCTGTCTGCAAAAGTCCTTCTGAACCTCAGTCTGAAAACTCTGCTCTCTGCAACAGTCCTTCTTCACCCGTCTCTAACATCTGCTATGTGCAACAGTCCTTCTTAACCTCAGTTCCCAAAATCTGATCTCTGCAATGGTCTTTCTGAACCCCAGTATTCAACCTCTGCTCTTTGTAACAATCCTTCTGCACCTCAGTCTCCAACATCTGCTCTCTCAAAAAGTCCTTCTGCACCACAGTCTCTAACATCTGCTCTCTGCAACAGTTCTTCTGCACCTTAGTCTGAAAACTCTGCCCTCTGAAACGATCCTTGTGCACCCCAGTCTCCAAACTCTGCACTCTGAAACAGTCTTTCTCCACTCCAGTCTCTAACATCTACTCTCTGTAAAAGTCCTTCTTCACCTCAGTCTCTAACCTCTACTCTCTGTAACAGTCCTCCTGCACCTCAGTCTCCAACATTTGCTCTTTTTAAGATTCTTCTGAAACCCAGTATCCAAACTCTGCCCTCTGTAACAATCCTTCTGAACCCTTTCTTCAAACTCTGTTCTTAACAGTCCTTTTGCACACCAGTCTCAATACTCTGCTTTCCACAAAGAACCTTCTGCACCCCAGTCTCCTTACTCTGCTCTCTGCAACAGTCCTTCTCCACCCCAGAATCCAATCTCTGCTCTCTGTAACAGTCCTTCTGCAACTCATTCTCAAAACTCTGCTCTCTGCAACAGTCCTTCTGCACCTCAGACTGAAAACTTTGTTCTCTGCAAGGATCCTTCTGCACCCCAGTCTCAAAACTCTGCTCTCTGTAACAGTCCTTCTGCTGCCCAGTCTCCAACCTCTTCTCTTTGTAACAGACCTTTTGCACCCCATTCTCCAACCTCTGCTCTCTGTAATAGTGCTTCTTCACCTCAGTCTACAAACTCCGCTCTCTGCAACAGTCCGTCTGCACCCCAGTCTCCAAACTCTGCTTACTGTATCACTCCATCTGCACCACGATTTTCAACATCTGCTCTCTGTAAGAGTCTTTCTGCACCTCAGTCTACAAACTCTGCTCTCTGCAACAGTCCTTCTGCACCCAAATCTCCAACATCTGTTTTCTTTTTTTTTTTTTACTACTTGAATTATTTACTTCATCTTCTTAAGACATCAGGATATAAATTTGTTATCTTGGTGTGCTACAAAGCTGTCAGACGTCTGAGGTCCTGATAAAGACAGATTTCTCATTCAGGTGAAGTTATCTGAAAACTCCACATGTACACTGTTCACCTGTCACTATTTCTTCTCTTTTTTTTTATTGGTTGCACAAAACATTACAAAGCTATTGACATATCATGTTTCATACATTAGATTCAAGTTGGTTATGAACTCCCATTTTTACCCCAAATACAGATTGCAGAATCACATCTGTTACATATCCACATTTTTACATAATGCCCTATTAGTACCTGTTGTATTCTGCTCCCTTTCCTATCCTCTACTATCCCCCCTCCCCTCCCCTCCCATCTTATCTCTCTACCCCATCTACTGTATTTCACTTCTCTCCTTGTTTATTTACCCATTCCCCTCACAACCTCTTATGAGTGCTTTAGTATAACAATGAGCGTCTCCCTCCATTACCATGCAATTTCTCTTTTCTCTCCCTTTCCCTCCCACCTATTGTATCTGTTTAATGTTGATCTTTCCTTCCTGCACTTCCTCCCTTCTCTGATCCTGGTTATTCTCATTATATCAAAGAAGACATTTGGTATTTGTTTTTTAGGGATTGGCTAGCTTCACTAAGCATAATCTGCTCTAGTGCCATCCATTTCCCTGCAAAATCCATGATTTTTTCATTTTTAGTGCTGCGTAATATTCCATGGTGTATAAATGCCACATTTTTTTTATCCATTCATCTATTGAAGGGCATCTGGGTTGGTTTCACAGTCTAGCAATTGTGAATTATGCCGCTATGAACATCGATGTGGCAGTATCCCTGTAATAAGCTCTTTTAAGGTCTTCAGGGAATAGTCCAAGAAGGGCAATAGCTGGGTCAAATGGTGGTTCCATTCCCAGCTTTCCCAGGAATCTCCATACTGCTTTCCAAATTGGCTGCACTAGTTTGCAGTCCCACCAGCAATGTACAAGAGTACCCTTTTCCCCACATCCTCGCCAGCACTTGTTGTTGTTTGAGTTCATAATGGCTGCCAATCTTACTGGAGTGAGATGGTATCTTAGGGTGGTTTTGATTTGCATTTCTCTGACTGCTAGAGAAGGTGAGCATTTTTTCATATATTTGTTGATTGATTGTATGTCCTCCTCTGAGAAGTGTCTGTTTAGGTCTTTGGCCCATTTGTTGATTGGGTTATTTGTTTTCTTATTGTTTAATTTTTTGAGTTCTTTGTATACTCTGGATATTAGGGCTCTATCTGAAGTGTGAGGAGTAAAAATTTTTTCCCATGATGTAGGCTCCCTATTTACCTCTCTTATTGTTTCTCTTGCTGAGAAAAAACTTTTCAGTTTAAGTAAGTCCCATTTATTGATTCTTGTTATTAACTCTTGTGCTATAGGTGTCCTGTTAAGGAATTTGGAACCCGACCCCACAATATGTAGATCAGAGCCAACTTTTTCCTATATCAGGTACAGAGTCTCTGTTTTGATATCTAGCTTTTTGATCCACTTTGAGTTAACTTTTGTGCATGGCGAGAGGAGGGGATTCAGATTCATTTTTTTTGCAAATGGATTTCCAGTTTTCCCAGCACCATTTGTTGAAGATGCTATCCTTCCTCTATTGCATGCTTTTAGCTCCTTTATCAAATATAAGATAGTTATAGCTTTGTGGATTAGTCTCTGTGTCCTCTATTCTGTACCATTGGTCCACCCGCCTGTTTTGGTACCAGTACCATGCTGTCTTTGTTACTATTGCTCTGTAATATAGTTTGAAATCTGGTATCGCTATACCGCCTGATTCACGCTTCCTGCTTAGAATTGCTTTTGCTATTCTGGGCCTTTTATTTTTCCATATGAATTTCATGGTTGCTTTATCTATTTCTACAAGAAATGCCGTTGGGATTTTGATTGGGATTGCATTAAACCTATAGAGAACTTTTGGTAATATCGCCATTTTGATGATGTTAGTTCTGCCTATCCATGAACAGGGTATATTTTTCCATCTTCTAAGATCTTCTTCTACTTCTCTCTTTAGGGTTTTGTAGTTTTCATTGTATAGATCTTTCACCTCTTTTGTTAGGTTGATTCCCAAGTATTTTATTTTCTTTGAGGATATTGTGAATGGAGTGTTTTTCCTCATTTCCATTTCAGAAATTTTGTCGCTGATATACAGAAATGCCTTTGATTTATGCGTGTTAATTTTATATCCTGCTACTTTGCTGAATTCATTTATAAGTTCTAGTAGTTTTTTTGTGGACCCTTTTGGTTCTTTTAGGTATAGAATCATGTCGTCCGCAAAAAGTGATAATTTAAGTTCTTCTTTTCCTATTCTTATGCCTTTAATTTCTTTCGTCTGTCTAATTGCTCTGGCCAGTGTTTCGAGAACTATATTGAATAGAAGTGGTGATAGAGGGCATCCCTGTCTTGTTCCAGATTTTAGGGGGAATGCCTCTAATTTTTCTCCATTGAGAATGATACTAGCCTGAGGCTTGGCATAAATAGCTTTTACCATGTCGAGGTAAGATCCTGTTATCCCTAGTTTTTCTAGTGTTTTGAACATAAAGGGATGCTGTACTTTGTTGAAAGCTTTTTCTGCGTCTAATGAGATGATCATATGGTTCTTATCTTTAAGTCGATTGATGTGGTGAATAACATTTATTGATTTCTGTATATTGAACCATCCTTGCATCCCTGGGATGAATCCTACTTGATCATGGTGTACAATATTTTTGATGTGCCTTTGTATCCGATTCGCCAGAATTTTATTGAGGATTTTTGCATCTAGGTTCATCAGAGATATTGGTCTGTAGTTTTCTTTCTTTGAGGTGTCTTTGTCTGGTTTCGGAATCAGGGTGATGTTGGCCTCATAGAATGAATTTGGCAGAGCTCCCTCTTTTTCTATTTCCTGAAATAACTTGAAAAGTATTGGTATTAATTCTTCTTTAAAGTTTTGTAAAACTCCGCTGTATACCCATCCGGTCCTGGGCTTTTCTTGGTTGGAAGTCTTTTGATTGCTTCTTCTATTTCATCTATTGATATTGGTCTGTTTAAGTTGTGGGTATCCTCCTGAATCAGTCTGGGCAAATCATATGACTTAAGGAATTTATCGATGTCTTCACTATCCTCTATTTTATTGGAATACAGGTTTTCAAAATAATTTCTAATTGTCTTCTGTATTTCTGTTGTGTCTGTTGTAATATTGCCTTTTTCATCCCGTATGTTAGTAATTTGAGTTCTCTCTCTTCTTCTCTTCGTTAGCATGGCTAGGGGTCTGTCAATCTTATTTATTTTTTCAAAGAACCAACTTTTAGTTTTGTTAATTTTTTCAATAGTTTCTTTTGTTTCAATTTCGTTGATTTCCGCTCTGATTTTAATTATTTCTTGCCTTCTGCTACATTTGCTGTTGTTTTGCTCTTCCTTTTCTAGGGCTTTGAGATGGAGTGTGAGCTCATTTATTTGTTGGTTTTTCCTTTTTTTGAGGTATGACCTCCAGGCGATGAATTTCCCTCTTAAAACTGCTTTCATTGTGTCCCATAGATTCCGATATGTTGTGTCTGTGTTTTCATTTATCTCTAAGAATTTTTTGATTTCCTTCTTTATGTCTTCTGTAACCCATTGATCATTCAGTAACATATTGTTCATTTTCCATGTGATGTAGGATTTTTCCTTCCTTCTTTTATCATTGATTTCCATTTTCATTGCATTATGATCAGATAAAATGCATGGTATTATCTCCACCCCTGTATATTTACTGAGGGATGCCCTATGACATAATATATGGTCTATTTTTGAGAAGGATCCATGTGCTGTTGAAAAAAAAGTATAGCCACTTGATGTTGGATGATATATTCTATATATGTCAGTTAAGTCTAGGTTGTTGATTGTGATATTGAGTTCTATAGTTTCTTTATTCAACTTTTGTTTGTAAGATCTGTCCAATGGTGAGAGAGGTGTGTTGAAGTCACCCATAATTATTGTATTGTGGTCTATTTGATTCTTGAACTTGATAAGAATTTCTTTCATGAACGTCACAGCCCCATTATTTGGTGCATAAATATTGATGATTGTTATGTCTTGTTGGTGAATGGTTCCTTTTAACAGTATTTAATGACCTTCCTTATCCCTTTTGATTAATTTAGTCTTGAAGTCGATTTTATTTGATATGAGGATGGCCACACCTGCCTGCTTGCGAGGTCCATGTGCGTGGTATATTTTTTCCCAACCTTTCACCTTCAGCCTGTGTATGTCTTTTCCAATCAGATGCGTCTCCTGGAGGCAGCATATTGTTGGGTTTGTTTTTTTAATCCATGTTACCAGCCTATGTCGCTTTATTGGAGAGTTTAAGCCATTAACGTTTAGAGTTACTATTGATGTATGGTTTGTACTTCCAGCCATGTTTGATTATTTATCTTCTTTTAGTTTGTTTCTCCTAGCTTAGCTTTTCCCCCGCCCTCTGGCTTTATAGAGGCACTTCCCACTGATGGTTTTGGTTATTGTTTTTCATTTCTTCCTCATGTAATGTTTTGCTCAAGACGCTTTGCAATGCTGGTTTTCTGGCTACGAATTCTTTTAGTTTTTGTTTATCCTGAAAGATTTTTATTTCGTTGTCATACCTGAAGCTTAATTTTGTTGGATACAAAATTCTTGGTTGGCAACCATTGTCTTTCAGTGTTTGAAATACGTTGTTCCAGGATCTTCTCGCTTTTAGCGTCTCTGATGAAAAATCCATTGTTAACCTTATTGGTTTACCTCTAAATGTAATCTGCCTCTTTTCTCTTGTAGGTTTTAATATTTTCTCTTTGTTCTGTATGTTGGATATCTTCATAACAATGTGTCTTGGCGTTGGTCTACTGTGATTTTGTGTGCTCGGTGTCCTGTATGCATCTACAATTTGTATATCTGTTTCCTTTTTTATTTCTGGAAAGTTTTCTGTAATTATTTCATTCAGCAGGTTACTCATTCCCTTGGTATTAATCTCTGTGCCTTCTTCTATCCTGATGACTCGTAAATTTGTTTTTTTTATATTATCCCAAATCTCTTGGATGTTTTTCTCGTGATTTTTTACCAGCCTATCTGAGTTGGCTAGACTCCTTTCAAGATGATATATTTTGTCTTCATTATCTGACGTTCTGGCTTCTACTTGTTCCACTCTGTTGGTGATACTCTCGATTGAGTTTTTAATTTGGTTTATCGTTTCCTTCATTTCCAGAATTACATTTTGATTTTTTTTAATAATCTCTATTTCCTGATAAAGATGCTTAACTTCTTCTTTTATCTGTTTCTGTAATTCACTTTAAATGTGATCTTTAAGATTCTTTTCCATCTGTCTAAGGTGTTCCTTGAGTTCTTTATATGGCCATTTTTCTGATGACTCTAAGTCCTCCTGAATATTTAGGCTGTCCTTCATTGTTTGTACTCCTTTTCTTCCTTGCTTTTTTATGCTCATGTTACTTCTTGTTCTGTTTGACTGCTGAGTTACTATTTACTCTTATAAATTTATTTGATGCTTGGGAGGAGAGATAATAGAAGGGAAGGGAAGAAGTCACTAAAGAGAATGAGTGTAGGCAGGTAGAGTTCAGGAAAGGGGAAGTAAGAAAATTGAAAAGAAATGAAAAGACAGAAGAAAAAAAGTGAAAAGAAAGAAAGAAAAGAACAAAAAATTAAGACTTTAAAACAAACAAAAAAATTATAGTGATAATAAAAAATGAAAATTAAAGTTTAAAAAATAATAGTAACCATAATAGAATAAAAAGAATTTAAAAAATTGAAACCATTAATAAGAAAGTTAAAGAACAACAACTAATCAACATAAAAAAGTAAAAAAAAAATAAAAAAAAATAAAAAGATAAAAAAATAGAAAAATTAAAAAAAAGTACTAATAATAATCATTGAAAAATAATAATAATAATAAATGTAGTCATAGAGCTCGGTTAACTTCTCTTCCAGTAGGTGGAACTATGCCCACTGGGCCAGGCTTCTTTTCTTGATAGGTAGGAACCAATCACTGTGCCTCAGCTCTTCTTCCCAGACTGTGTGGGTCTCCAATCCTGAGTACTTAGAGCCTTCTCTTGTGGTTCCTCAATCCAGGCCCCGCTCACCTGTGATGCTTACCACACTACTGGCTACACGCTGGGTCTGCTGCTCCTGGGAGCTCTGTTTTCATGGATGCCTGGCCACACCCTTTCTGTTTTCTGCAATAGTCCTTCTGCACCAAATCTCCAATCTCTGCCTCTGTAACAGTCCTAATGTAACCCAGTCTCCAACCTCTGCTCTCTGCAACAGTCCTTCTGCACCCCAATGTGAACCTGTGCTCTTGGCTACAGTTCTTATACACCCCAGTGTCCAGCCTCTGCTCTCTGCAACAGTCACTCTGGAAACTAGTCTCCAACATCTGCTCTCTGAAGCAATTTTTCTGCACCTCAGTCTCCAACCTCTGCTGTCTGCAATGGTCCTTCTGCACCTCAGTCTCCAAACCTACTCTCTGTAAATGTACTTCTGAACGCCTTGTCAAAACTCTGCTGTCCGTAACAGGCCTTCTGCACCCAGGTCTCCAACCTCTGTTCTTTATAACAATCCTTCTGCACCCCAGTCTCAAAAATTTTGCTCTCTACAACGATCCTTCTTCAACCCAGTCTCCAACCTCTGCTCTCTGTAACAGTCCTGCTGCACCTCTGTCTACAAACTCTGCTCTTATTAAGATCCTTTTGCAACCTTGTCTAAAAACTCTGCTCTCTTTACGAGTTCTGCACCTCAGTCTCCAAACTCTGCTCTCTGTAACAGGCCTTTTGCACCCAAATCTCTCACCTCTACTCTCTGTAACAGTCCTTTTGCACCTCAGTCTCCAACCTCTGCTCTCTGCAACAGTCCTTTTGCACCTCAGTCTCCAAACTCAGCTCTCTGCATCGATCCTTCTGCACCTCAGTTTCGAAACTCTACTCTCTGTAACACTCCTTCTGCACCCCAGTCTCAAACTTCTGCTGTTTGCAAAGATCCTTCTTCAAACCAGTCTCCAACATCTGCTCTCTGCAACAGTCCTTCTGCACCCCAGTCTCCAAACTCTGCTCACTGCAATGATCCTTCTGCACCCCAGTATCCAACATCTGCTCTATGCAACAATCCTTCTGCACCCCTGTCTCCAACCTCTGCTCTCTGCAACAGTCCTACTGCAACTCAGTCTGAAAACTCTGTTATCTGCAATGATCCTTTTGCACCCCAGTCTTCAAACTCTGCTCTCTGTAATAGTCCCGTTGCACCTCAGTTTCGACACTCTGCTCTCTGTAACATCCTTCTGAAACCCTGTCTCCAAACTCTGCTCTCTGCAACAGTGCTTGTAAACCCCAGTCTCCAAACTCTGCTCTCTGCAACAGTCCTTCTGCACCCCAGGCTCCAAATTCTGTTCTCTGTATCAATCCTTCTTCACTTCAGTTACCAAACTCTGATCTCTGCAATGGTCCTTCTGCACCACAGTCTCCAAACTCTTGTCTCTGTAACAGTCCTGATGCACCTCAGTCTACAACCTCTGCTCTTTGTAAAATCTTTTTAAAACCTTGTCTAAAAACTCTGCTCTCTGTAGGAGTTCTTCTGCACCCCAGTCTCCAACCTCTGCTCTCTGTAACAGGCCTTTTGCACCCAAATCTCCCACATCTACTGTCTGTAACAATCCTTTTAAACCTCAGTCTCCAACCTCTGCTCTCTGCAACAGTCCTTTTGCACCTCAGTCTCCAAACTCAGCTTTCTGCATCGATCTTTCTGCACCTCAGTCTCGAATCTCTACTCTCTGTAACACTCCTTCTGCACCCCAGTCTCAAACGTCTGCTGTCTGCAAAGATCCTTCTGCACACCAGTCTCCAACATCTGCTCTCTGCAACAGTTTTTCTGCACACCAGTCTCCAACCTCTGCTCTCTGGAATAATCCTTCTGCACCCCAATATCCAACATCTGGTCTATGCAACAGTCCTGCTGCACCCCTGTCACCAACTTCTGCTCTCTGCAACAGTCCTACTGCAACTAACTCTGAAAACTCTGTTATCTGCAACGATCCTTCTGCACCCCAGTCTTCAAACTCTGCTCTCTGTAAAACTCCCGTTGCACCTCAGTCTCAAAACACTGCTCTCTGTAATATCCTATTGCAACCCTGTCTACAAACTCTGCTCTCTGTAACAGTCCTTCTGCACCCAGTCTCCAACCTCTGCTCTCTGCAACAGTGCTTGTAAACCCCAGTCTCCAAACTCTGCTCTCTGCAACAGTCCTTCTGCACCCCAGGCTCTAACTTCTGTTCTTTGTAACAATCCTTCTTCACCTCAGTTACCAAACTCTGATCTCTGCAATGCTCCTTCTGCACCACAGTCTCCAACCTCTGCTCTCTGTGAAAATCTTTCTTTACCCCAGTCTCCAAACTCTACTCTCTACAACAATACTTTTGACGACCAGTCTCCAACCTCTGCTCTCTGCAAAAGTCCTTCTGCAACCCAGTCTCCAACATCTGCTCCCTGCAACAGTCCTTCTGCACCTCAGTCTGAAAACTCTGCTCTCTGCATCGATTCTTCTGCACCCCAGTCTCAAAACTCTGCTTTCTATAATAGTATTTTTGCACCTCAGTCTCCAACCTCTGCTCTCTGTATCATCGTTCTGCATCCCAGTTTCCAAACTCTGCTCACTGTAATATTCTTTCTTCCCCAGTCTCCAACCTCTGCTCTCTGTAACAGTCCTTCTGTTTCGCAGACTCCAACCTCTGTTCCCTGTAAGGGTCCTTCTGCACCCCAGTATACAACCTCTGCTCTTTTTAACAATCCTTCTGCACGCCAGTCTCCAACCTCTGCTCTCTGCAATGATCCTTTTGCACCCCAGTCTCCAAGATCTGCTCTCTGCAAAAGTTTTTCTGCACCCCAGTCTTCAACATCTGCTCTCTGTAACAGTCCTCCTAAACCTCAGTGTGAAAACTCTGCGCTCTGCAACGATCCTTGTGCACCCCAGTCACCCAAATCTGCTTTCTGTAACAGTCCTTTTGCACCTCAGTCTCCAAAATCTGCTCTCTGTAACAGTGCATCTGCACCCCAGCCTTCAACCTCTGCTCTCTGTAAGATCCTTTCGCACCCCAGTTTCCAAATCTGCTCTCTGTAACATTCCTTCTGCTCCCCAGGATCCAACCTCTGCTCTCTGTAACAGTCCTTCTGCTCCCCTGTCTCCAACCTCTGAAATCTGTAACAGTCCTTCTGCTCCCCAGTCTCCAACTCTGCTCTCTGAAACAGTCATTCTGTACTGCAGTCCCCAACCTCTGCTCTCTGCAACGATCCTTCTGCACCCCAGTCTCCAATATCTCTTTTCTATATGATTCCTTCTGCACCACAGTTTCCAACGTCTTCTCTCTGTAACATTCCTTCTGCACCTCTGTCTCCATCCACTGCTCTCTACAACAGTTCTTCTGCACCCGAGTCTCCAACTTATGCTCTCTGGAACAGTTCTACTGCACCCCAGACTCCAAGGTCTGCACTCTGAAACAGTCCTTCTCCACACCAGTCTCCAACCTCTGCTCTCTGTAACAGTCCTTCTGTAGTGCAGTCTCCAAAATCTGCCCTCTGTAAAGCTCCTTCTGCTCCCCAGTCTTCAATCTCTGCTTTCTGTATCAGTCTTTCTGTACCTTAGTCTCCAACCTCATCTCTCTGTAACAGTCCTTCTGCACCTCAGTCTCCAAATTCTGCTCTCTGCAACAGTCCTTCTACACCCAAGTCTTTAAACTCTGTTTTCTGCAACAGTCCTTCTACACCCCAGTCTCCAAACTCTGTTCTCTGTAAAAATCCTTCTGCACCTCAGTCTCCAAACTCTTCTCTCTACAACGGTCCTTCTGAACCTCAGTCTCTAAACTCTACTCTCTGTAACAGTTCTTCTGCACCTCAGTCTCCAACATATTCTCTCTGTAAGATCCTTCTGCAACCCAGTCTGTAAACTCTGCCTCCTGGAACAGTCCTTCTGCACCCCTTCTCCAACCTCTGGTCTCTGTAACAGTCCTTCTGCACGACGGTCTCATAACTCTGCTCCCTACAACGATCCTTCTGCACCCCAGTTTCCAACCTCTGCTCTCTGCAAAAGTCCTTCTGCACCCTAGTCTCCAATATCTGCTCTCTGCAACAGTCCTTCTGCACCTCAGTCTGAAAACTCTGTTCTCTGCAACGGTCATTCTGCAACCCAGTCTCCAACCTCTTCTCTCTATAACAGTCCTGCTGTACCACAGTCTCCAAAATCTGCTCTATGTAAGATCCTTCTGCAACCCTGTCTTGAAACTCTGCTGTTTGTAACAGTCCTTCTGCACCCCAGTCTCCAACCTCTGCTCTGTGTAACAGGCCTTTTGCACTCCATTCTCCAACCACTGCTGTCTGCAACAGTCCTTCTGCACCGGAGTCTCCAAACTCTGCTTTCTCTATCAGTCCATCTGCACCCCAATCTGCAACATCTGCTCTCTGTAACAGTCCTCCTGCACCTCAGTCTACAAACTCTGCTCTCTGCAACAGTCCTTCTGCAACCCAGTCTCCAACATCTGCTCTCTGCAACAGTCCTTCTGCACAAAAGTCTCCAAACTCTGCCTCTGTAACAGTCCTGCTGAAAGGCAGTCTCCAACCTATACTCTCTGCAACAGTGCTTCTGCACACAAATCTCAAACATGTGCTCTCCGCAACGGTTCTTCTACACCCCATGTCCAGCCTCTGCTCTCTGCAGCAGTCCCTCTGCAACCGAGTATCCAACTTCCGCTCTGTATAACGATCCTTCTGCACCTCATTCACCAAACTCTACTCTCTGTAAAAGTACTTCTGCACCCCTTCTCCAAACTCTGCTCTCCATAACAGGCCTTCTACCCCCCAGTCTCCGACTTCTTTTCTCTATAACAATCCTTCTGCACCCCAGTCTCCAAGCTCTGCTCTCTACGACGATCCTTCTGCACCCCAGTCTCCAACTTCTGCTCTCTGCAACAGTCCTTCTGCACCCCAGTCTCCAACATGTGCTCTCTGCAAAAGTCCTTCTGCACCTCAGTCTGAAAACTCTGGTCTCTGCAACGATCCTTCTGCACCCAGTCTCCAACCTCTGCTCTCTGTAGCAGTCCTGCTGCACCTTGGTCTACAACCTCTGCTCTCTGTACGATCCTTGTGCAACCTTGTCTAAAAACTCTGCTCTCTGTAACAGTTCTTCTGCACCCCAGTCTCCAACCTCGGCTCTCTGTAACAATCCTTTTGCACCTCAGTCTCCAAACTCTGCTCTAAGCAACGATTCTTCTGCACCTCAGTCTCTAAATTCTATTCTCTGCAACAGTCCTTCTTCACCCCAGTCTCCAACCTCTGCTCTCTGCAACGATCTTTCTGCACCCCAGTCTCCAACATCTGCTCTATGCAACAGTCCTCCTGCGCCACAGTCTCCAAACTCTGATCTTTGTAAGATCCTTCTGCACTCCAGTTTCCAAACTCTGATCTCTGTAACATTCCTTCTCCACCCCAGTCTTTAACCTCTGTTTTCTGCAAGTGTCCTGCGGCACCCCAGTCTCCAACCTCTGTCCTCTGCAACAGTCCTTCTGCTCCCCAGTCTCCAACCTCTGCTCTCCGTAACGGTCCTTCAGCACCCCAGTCTTCAAACTCTGCTTTCGATATCAGTCCTTCTGAATCTCAGTCTCAAAACTCTGCTCTCTGTAACTATCCTTCTGCACCTCAGTCTCCATCCTGTGCTCTCTGTAACATTCCTTCTGAACCCCATCTCCAACCTCTGCACTCTGTAAGAGTTTTTCTATACCGAAGTCTCCAAACTCTCATCTCTGTAAGCATCCTACTGAACCCCAAATTCTAACCTCTGCTTTCTGTAACAGTCCTTCTGCACCTCAGTCTCCATACTCTGCTCTCTGTAACAGTGCTTCTACAACTCAGTCTCTTACCTCTGCTCTCTGTAACAGTCCTTCTGCACCTCAGTCTGAAACCTCTGCTCTCTGCACGATTATTCTGCACCCAGTCTCCAAACACTGCTCTCTGTAACAGTCCACCTGCACCTCAGTCTCCAATCTCTGCTCTCTGTAAGATCCTTCAGCAACCCAGTCTCCAAACTCTGCTCTCTATAACAGTCCTTCTGCACCCCAGTCTCCAACCTCTCCTCTCTGTAACAGGGCTTCTCCACGCCAGTCTCCAAACTCTTCTTTCTGTAGCAGGCCTTCTGCAACCCAGTCTCCAAAATCTGTTCTCTGCAACGATCCTTCTGCACCGCAGTCTCCAACCTATGCTCTCTGCCATGATCCAACTGCAACCCAGTCTCAAATTTCTTATCTCTGCAACTGTCCTGCTGCATCTCAGTCTCCAAATTCTGCTCTCTGTAAGCTCTTTCTGCACAACTGTATCCTACCTCTGCTATCTGTAACAGTCTTTCTGCACCCCAGTCTCCAAACTCTGCTCTCTACAACAGTCCTTCTGCACCCGAGTTACCAAAATCTGCTATCTGCAACAGTCTTTCTGCACCCCAGTCTCCAACATCTGCTTTCTGCAACAGTTCTTCTACACCTCAGTTTCAAAACTCTACTCTCTGCAACGACCCTACTTCACCCCAGTCTCCAAACTCTGCTCTCTGTAACAGTCCTTCAATACCTCAGTCTCCCAACTCTGCTCTCTGTAACATCCTTCTGCAACCCAGTCTTTAAACTCTGCACTTTGTAACAGTCTTTCTGCACAACAGTCTCCAACCTCTGCTCTCTTTAACAGGCATTCTGCACCCCAATCTCCATCCTTTTCTCTCTGCAACGATTCTTCTCCACCCTAGTCTACAAAATCTGCTCTCTGCTACAGTCCTCTTGCACCCCAGTCTCCAAATTCTGCTCTCTGTAAGATCCATCTGAACCCCAGTCTCCAAACTCTACTCTCTGTAACAGTCCTTCTGAACCTCAGTCTCCAACCTCTGCTCTCTGTAACAGTCCTTCTGCACCTCAGTCTCCAACCTCTGCTCTCTGTAACAGTCCTTCTACACCCCAGTCTCCAACCTCTGCTCTCTGCAACAGTCCTTCTAAACCCCAGTCTCCATACTCTGCTCCAACCAACTATCCTTCTGCACCCCAGTCTCCATCGTCTGCTCTCTGAAAAAGTCCTTCTACACCGCAGTCTCCAAACTCTGCTCTCTGCAACAGTCCTTCTACAGCCCAGTCTCCATACTCTGCTTGCCCCAACGATCTTTCAGCACCCCAGTCTTTAACCTCTGGTCTCTACATCAGTTCTTTTGCACCCCAGTCTCCCACCTCTGCTCTCTTTAACAGTCCTTCTGTACCGCAGTCTCCAAGCGCTGTTCTCCATAAGGGTCCTAATGCACCCCAGGATCCAACCTCTGCTTTATGTATCAGTCCTTCTGAACCCCAGTCTCCAAACTCTGCTCTCTGTAACAGTTTTTCGGAACCTCACTCTCCAAACTCTGCTCTCTGTAAAAGACATTCTGCACCCCAGTATCCAACCTCTGCTCTCTGTATCAGTCCTTCTGCACCCCAGTGTCCAACCTCTGCTCTTTGCAGCAGTCCTTCTGCACCCGAGTCTCCAACCTCTGCTCTCTGCAACGATCCCTCTGCACCCCAGTCTCCAACCCCTGCTCGCTGCAACAGTCCTTGTGCACCCCAATCTCCAACATCTGCTCTTTGCAACAGTTCTTCTGTACCTCAGTCTGAAAACTCTGCTTTCTGCAATAATCCTTCTGCACCCGAGTCTTCAACCTCTGCTCTCTGTAACAGTCCTTCTGTACCTCAGTCCTCAACTTCTGCTCTGTATCAGTCCTGTACCCCTGTCTCCCACATCTGCTCTCTGTGACAGTTCTTCTTCACCTCAGTCTTCAACCTGTGCTCTGTGTAACACTCCTTCTGAACCTCAGTGTCCAACCTCTGCTATCTGCAAGGAACCTCTGCTCTCTGTAACAGTTTTTCTATACCGCAGTCTCCAAACTCTTCTCTCTGTAACGGTCCTTCTGCACCCCAGTCTCCAACCTCTACTTTCTGTATCAGTCTTTCTGCACCCCAGTCTACAACCTCTGCTCTCTGTAACAGTCCTTCTTCACCTCATATCCAATCTCTGCTATCTGCAACAGTCTTTATGCACCCCAGTCTCCAACCTCTGCTGTGTGCAAAATTCCTTCTGTACCCCAGTCTGCAAGGTGTGCTCTGTGTACAGTCCTTCTGCAGCCCAGTCTCCAACTCTGCTCTCTGCAATGATCCTTCTGTACCTCAGTCTTAAAGCTCTACTCTCTGCAACAGGCCTTCTGCACCCTAGTCTCCAAACTCTGTTCTCTGTAACAGTCCATCTCCACCTCAGTCTTCAACCTCTGCTCTCTGAAAGAGTCCTTTTGCACCCCAGACTCCAACATCTGCTCTCTAAACAGTCCTTCTGCATTCCAGTCTCCAACATGTGCTCTCTGCAACCATCCTTCTGCACCCCAGTGTCAAAACTCTGCTCTCTGCAACTGTCCTTCTGAATCCCAGTCTCCAACCTCTGCTGTTTGAAAGATCCTTCTGACCCCAGTTTCCCAACTCTGCTCTCTGTATTATTTCTTCTCCACCCCAGTCTCCAACCTCTGCTTTCTGCAACGATCCTACTGCTCCCCAGTCTCCAACCTCTGTAGTTTGCAACACTCATTCTGCTCCCCAGTCTCAGAATTCTGCTCTCTGTAAAGGACCTTCTCTACCGCAGGGTCCAAACTCTGCTCTCTGTAAAGGTCCTTTTGCACTCCAGTCTCCAACCTCTGCTTTCTTTGTTCGTCATTCTGCACCTCAGTCTCCAACCTCTGCTCTCTGCAAAAGTCTTTCTGCACCCCATTCTCCAACTTCTGCTCTCTGCAACAGTCATTCTGAACAAAAGTGTTCAACATCTGCTCTCTGAATAACTCCTTGTGTACCCTAGTCTCCAACCTCTGCTCTCTGCAACAGTCCTTCTGTACTGCAGTCTCCAACTATTGCTCTCTGCAACGAATCTTCTGCATCCCAGTCTCCAACATCTGCTCTCTGCAAAAGTCCTTCTGCACCTCAGTCTGAAAATTTTGCTTTCTCCAACAATCCTTCTGCACCCCAGACTTCAACATCTGCTCTCTGTAACAGTCCTTCTGCACCTCAGTCTCCAAACTATGCTCTATGTATGATCCTTCTGCAACACAGTCTCCAAAATTTGCTCCCTGTAACAGTCCTTCTGCACCTCAGTCTCCAACCTCTGCTCTCTGTAACAGTCCTCCCTCACCTCAGTCTGCAAACTCTGCTCTCTGTACGATACTTCTGCCACCCAGTCTCCTAACTCTGCTCTCTATAATACTCCTTCTGCACCCCAGTCTTCAACCTCTGCTCTCTGTAACAGGCCTTCTGCACCCCAGCCTCTAAACTCTTCTCTCTGCAACGAACATTCTACACCTCAGAGTCCAACATCTGCTCTCTCTAAGATCCTTCTGCAACACATTCTCCCAACTCTTCCCTCTCTAACAGTTCTTCTGCACCACTTCTCCCAACTCTCCTCTCTGTAACAGGCCTTCTGCACCCCAGTCTCCAAAGTCTGTTCTCTACAACAAGCTTTCTGCACCCCAGTCTCGAACCTCTGCTCTCTGCAACAGTCCTTCTTCACCTCAATCTAAAAACGCTGTTCTCTGATATGATCCTTTTGCACCTCATTCTCCAACCTCTACTCTCTGTAACAGTCTTTCTGCACCTGGGTCCCCAACATCTGGTCTCTGTAAGATTCTTCTTCAACCAGTCTCCAAACTCTGTGATCCATAACAGTCCTTCTGCAGCAGTTCTCCACACTCTGGTCTTTGTAACAGGCCTACTGCACCCCAGTATCAAACCTCTGCTCTCTGTAACAGTCTTTTTGCACCTCAGTCTCCAACTTATTCTCTCTGCAACGATCCTTCTGCACAATAGTCTCCAACGTCTCCTCTCCTCAACAGTCTTTCTGCACCGCAGTCTCCAAATTCTGCTCTCTGCAACAGTCCTTCTTCACCCAAGTCTCCAACCTCTGCTCTCTGCAACAGTCCTTCTACACCCCAGTCTTCAACCTCTGCTATGTGTAACAGTCTCTCTGTACCCAAATTTCCAACCTCTGCTTTCTGTAACAGTCCTTCTGCACCTCAGTCACAAAACTATGCTCTCTGTAACAGTCCTGCTGCACTTCAGTCTCCAACCTCTGCTATCTGTTACAGTCCTTCTGCACCTCAGTCTGAAACCTCTGCTCTCTGCACTATTCATCTGCACCCCAGTCTCCAATCACTGCTCTCTGTAACATTCGTCCTGCACCACATTCACCAACCATTGCTCTCTGTAAGCTCCTTCTGCAACTCAGCCTCAAAACTCTGCTTTCTATAACAGTCCTTCTGCAACCCAGTCTCCAACCTCTGCTCTCTGTAGCAGGCCTTATGCACCCCAGTCTCCAAACTCTGCTCTCTGAAACAGTCCTTCTGCACGCCAGTCTGCAACCTCTGCTCTCTGTAATGCTCCTTCTGCTCCCCAGTCTCACACCTCTTCTTTTGGTATCATAATTCTTCACCCCAGTCTCCAATGTCTGCTCTGTGTAACAGTCTTTCTGCATCTCAGTCTCTAACCTCTGCTTTCTGCAACAGTCCTTCTACACCCCAGTCTCCAACCTCTGCTTTCTGCCACATTCCTTCTGCACCCCATTCCCACCCTGTGCTATCTGTAACAGTCCTTCTGCACTGCAGTCTCCCACGTCTTCTCTCTGTAACGATCCTTCTGCAGCCTAGTCTCTACCTCTGCTCTTTTCAACGATTCTTCTGCAACTCAGTCTCCAACTTCTGCTCTCTGCAACGACCCTTCTGCACCCCAGTCTCCAACCTCTGCTCTCTGTAACTGTTTTTCTGCACCTCAGAATCCAACTTCTGCTCTCCGCAAAAGTCCTTCTGCACCCCTGTCTCCAACCTCTGCTCTCTGCAACGATCCTAATGCACCCCAGGCTCCAACATCTGCTCATTTCAACAGTCCTTCTGCATCCCAGTCTCCAACGTCTTCTCTCCTTAACACTCCTTCTGCACTGCAGTCTCAAACCTCTGTTCTCTATAAGTTTGTTCTGCACCCCAGTTTCCACAGTCTGCTCTCTGTAACATTCCTTCTCCAACCCAGTCTACAAAGTCTGCTTTCTTCAATGGTCCTGCTGCAACCCAGTCTCCAACATCTGTTCTCTGCATCAGTCCTTCTATTCCCCAGTCTCCAACCTCTGCTCTCTGTAACGGTAATTCTGCACCCCAGTATCAAAACTCTGCTTTCTGTATAAGTCCTTCTGAACCACGGTTTCCAACCTCTGTTCTCTGTAACAGTCCTTCTGCACCTGTGTCTCCAACCTCTGAAGTCTGCAACTTTACTTCTGTATCCCATTCTCTAACATTTGCTCTCTGTAACAGTCCTTCTGCACCCCATTCTCTAACCTCTGCTCTCTGCAACAGTCCTTCTGTACCACAGTCTCAACCTCTTCTCTCTGTAATGGTCCTTCTGCATCCCTGTCTCAACTTCTGATTTCTGTATCAGTAATTCTGCACCCCAGTCTCCAAACTTTGCTCTCGGTAACATTCTTTCTACACCTCAGTCTCCAACATCTGCTCTCTGTGACAGTTCTTCTGCACCCTAGTCTCCAAACTCTGCTCTCTGCAACAGTGCTTCTGAACCCCAGTCTCCAACATCTGCACTCTGAAACAGTTCTTCTATAAACATTCTTCAACCTCTGCTCTCTGTAAAAGTCCTCCTTTATTGCAGTCTCCGAACTCTGCTGTCTGCAACAGTTCTTCTGCACCCCAGTCTCCAACCTCTGCTTTCTGTATCAGTCCTTCTGAACACCAGTCTCCAACCTCTGCTCTCTGTAACAGTCCTTCTGCAACTCAGTCTCCAAATTCTGCTCCCTGCAACAGTCCTTCTTCACCCCATTTTCCAAACTCTGTTATCTGCAACAGTCCTTCTTCACCCAGGTCTCCAATCTCTGCTCTTTGTAACAATCCTTCTGCACCTGTGTCTTCACCTCTGCTTTCTGCAATGGTCCTTCTGCACCTCAGTCTCCAACCTCTATTCTCTGTAACAGTCCTTCTACACCTCAGTCTCCAACCTCTGCTCTCTGTAAGATCCTTCTGCAAAACAGTCTCCATACTCTGCCCTCTGTAACAGTCGTTCTGCATCCCTTCACCAAACTCTGCTCTCTGTAACAAGCCTTCTGCACCGCAGTCTTTAACCTCTGTTCTCTGTAACAGTCCTTCTGCACCCCAGTCTCAAACCTCTGCTCTCTACAAAGATCCTTCTGCACACTAGACTCCAACATCTGTAATCTACAACAGTCCTTCTGCACCTCAGTCTGAAAACTCGGTTCTCTGCAATGATCTTTTTGCACCCAAGTCTCCAACATCTGCTCTCTGTAAGATCTTTCTGTAACCCTGTCTCCAAACTCTGCTCTCTGTAACAGTCCTTCTGCACCCCAGTCTCCAACCTCTGCTCTCTGTCACAGTCTTTCTAAACCCCAGTTTCTAACCTCTGCTCTCTTCAAATCTCCTTCGGCACCCCAGTATCCAAATTCTTTTCTCTGTAACAATCCTTCTGCACCTCAGTTCCCAAACACTGACCTCTGCAATGGTCCTGCTGTACCACAGTCTATAGCCTCTGCTCTCCGCAACGATCCTTTTGCACCCCAGTCTCAAACCTCTGCTCTCTGCAAAAGTCCTTCTGCACCCCAGTCTCCAACATCTGCTCTCTGTAACAGTTCTTCTGTACATCAGTCTGAAAACTCTACTCTCAGCAAGGATCCTTGTGCACCACAGTCTCTAAACTCTGCTTTCTGAAACAGTTATTCTTCAACTGAATATCCAACCTCTGCTCTGTGTAACAGTCCTTCTGCACCCCAGTCTCCAAACTCTGCTCTCTGAAACAGTCCTTCCACACCCCAGTCTCAAACCTCTGCTCTGTGCAACAGTTCGTCTGCAACCTCTGCTCACTGTTACAATCTTTCTGCACCTTGGTCTCCAACATCTGCTCTCTGCAACGGTCCTTCTGCACCCCATTCACAAACCTCTGTTGTCTGAAAGAGTCCTTCAGGATGTCAGTCTCAAACCTCTACTCCTTGCAAAAATCCTTCTGCACCCCAGTCTCCAACCATTGCTCACGGTAAAATTTCTTCTGCACCTCAGTCTCCAACATCTGCTCTATGTAAGATCCTTCTGCCACCCAGTCTCCAATCTCTGCTCTCTGTAACAGTCCTTCTGCACCCCAGTCTCCAACCTCTGCTCTGTGCAACAGTTCCTCTGTACCCCACTCTCCAACCTCTGCTCTATGTAAGATCCTTCTGCACCCCAATCTCCAAACTCTGATCTCTGTAACAGTCCTTTTTCACCCCAGTGTCCAACCACTGCTCACTGCAACAATCCTTCTGCACCCCAGTCTCCAACTTCAGCTCTCTGCAACAGTTCTTCTGCACCCCAGTCTTTAATATCTACTCTCTGAAACAGTCATTCTGCATCCCATTATTCAAACTCTGCACTCTGCAACATTCCTTCTGTACCCTGGTCTCCAAACTCTGCTCTCTGTAACAGTTCTTCAGTACTGCAGTCTCCAACTTCTGCTCTCTGTAAGGTTCATTCAGGACCCAAGTCTACAACCTCTGCTTTCTATATCAGTCCTTCTGCTGCCCAGTCTCCAACCTCTGATCTCTGCAACAGTCCTCTGCATCTCAGTATTTAACATCTGCTCTGTATAACTGTCCTTCTGCACCCCAGTCTCCAAACTCTGCTCTCTGCAACAGTCCTTCTACACTCCAGTCTTCAACCTCTGCTCTGTGTAACAGTCCTTCTGCAACCCAGTTTCCAATCTCTGCTCTCTGCAAAAATCCTTCTGCATCCCAGTCTCCAACATCTGCTCTCTGCAACCGTCCTTCTGCACCAAAGTCTCCAAACTCTGCTCTCTGCAATGATCCTTCTGCACACCAGTCTCCAACCTCTGCTCTCTGCAATAATAATACTGCACCCCAGTCGCCAACCTCTGCTCTCTGTAACAATTTTTCTGCACTGCAGTCTCCAAACTCTGCTCTACGGAATATTCTTCTACAATCCAGTCTCCAAACTCTGCTCTCTGTAACAGCCCTTCTGTACCCAGTCTCTAACCTCTGCTCTCTGTAATAGCCTACTGCACCCCAGTCTTCAAACTCTGCTCTCTGTATCAGTTCTTCTGTACCCCAGGTTCCAAACTCTGCTACCTTTAACAGTCTTTCTGCATCTCAGTATCTTACGTTTACTCTCTGCAACAGTTCTTCTGCACACAAGTCTCCAACGTCTGCACTCTGAAACAGTTCTTCTCCACTCCAGTCTCCAATCTCTGCTATCTGTAACAGTCGTTCTGCACCCTAGTCTCTGAACTCTGCTCTCTGCAACAGTCCTTCTACACTTCAGTCTTCAACCTCTGCTCTGTGTAACAGTCCTCCTGCAACCCAGTTTAAAATCTCTTATCTCTGCAACGATCCTTCTGCATCCCACTCTCCAACATCTGCTCTCTTAAACCGCCCTTCTGCACCCAAGTCTCCAACCTCTGCTTTCTGCAATGATTATTCTGCAAACCAGTCTCCAACCTCTGCTCTCTGCAATAATCCTACTGCTCCCCATTCGCCAACCTCTGCTCTCTGTAACAATCCTTTTGCACCGCAGTCTCCAATCTCTGCTCTACGTAATATTCTTCTGCAACCCAGTCTCCAAACTCTGCTCTCTGTAACAGCCCTTCTGTAACCAGTCTTCAACCTCTGCTCTCTGTAACAGCCATCTGCACCCCAGTCTCCAAACTCTGCTCTCTGTATCAGTCCTTCTGCACCCCAGTCTCCAAACTCTGCTCCCTTTAACAGTCTTTCTGCATCTCAGTCTCCTACGTCTACTCTCTGCAACAGTTCTTCTGCACACCAGTCTCCAACGTCTGCACTCTGAAACAGTTCTTCTCCACTCCAGTCTTAAACTTCTGCTCTCGGTAAAAGTCCTCCTGTATTGCAGTCTCCAAACTCTGCTGTCTGTAATGGTCCTGCTGTACCTCAGTCCCCAACCTCTGCTTTCTGTATCAGTCCTTCTGCACCCCAGTCACCAACCTCTGCTATTTGCAACAGTCTTCTGCACCTCAGTCTCCAAATTCTACTCTTTCAAAAGTCTTTCTGCACCCATGTCTCCAACACCTGCTCCCTGAAACAGTCCTTCTTCACACCAGTTTCCAACCTCTGCTCTCTGCAACAGTCCTTCTGCACCCCAGTCTCCACACTCTGGTCTCTGTAACAGTCCTTCTGCACCTCAGTCTCCAAATTCTGCTCTCCTCAACAGTCCTTCTGCACCCAAGTCTCCAACCTCTAATCTCTGAAACAGTCCTTCTACACCCCAGTCTTCAACCTCTGCTCTGTGTAACAGTCCTTCTGCACCCCACTCTCCAACCTCTGCTCTCTGTAACAGTCCTTCTGCACCATATTCTCCAACCTCTGCTCTCTGTTACAGTCTTTGTATACCGTAGTCTCCAAACTCTGGTCTATTTAACAAACCCTCTGCACCCCAATTTACAACCACTGCATTCTGTAACAGTCCTTCTGCACCTCAGTCACCAAACTCTGCTCTCTGTGACCGTCCTTCTGCACCTCAGTCTCATTCCTCTGCTCTTTGTAACAGTCCTACTGCACCTCAGTGAAACCTCTGCTCTCTGCACTATCCTTATGCACCCCAGTCTCTAACCACTGCTCTCTGTTACAGTCGTCCTGCACCTCAGTTACCAAACTCTGCTCTCTGTAAAATCCTTCTACAACCCAGCTTCAAAACTCTGCTCTCTATAACAGTCCTTCTGCAACCCACCCTCAAAACTCTGCTCTCTATAACAATTTTTCTGAAACCCAGTCTTAAACCTCTGCTCTCTTTAACGGTCCTTCTGCACCCCAGGCTCCCACCTCACCTTTTGTATCAAAATTCTTCACCCCAATCTCCAACGTCTTCTCTGTGTAACAGTCCTTTTGAATCTCAGTCTCCAAACTCTGCTCTCTGCAAAAGTCCTTGTGCACCCCAGTCTCCAACCTCTGCTTTCTGCCACATTCCTTCTGCACCCCAGGCTTTAACCTGTTCTCTCTGTAACAGTGCTTCTGCACCCCAGTCTCCCATCTCTGCTCTCTGTAACGATCCTTCTGCAGCCCAGTCTCCACCTCTGCTCTCTGCAATGATTCTTCTGCACCTCAGTCTCCAACTTCTGCTCTCTGCAACCATCCTTCTGCATCCCAGTCTCCAACCTCTGCTCTCTGAAACCATCCTTTTGCACCCCAGTCTCCAACATCTCCTCTCCTTAACACTACTTCTGAACCCCAGTCTCAAACTTCTGTTCTCTGTAAGGTTCTTGTGTACCCCAGTTTCCAAACTCTGCTCTCTGTAACATTCCTTCTCCAACCCAGTCTCCAACCACTGCTTTCTTCAACGGTCCTGCTGCAACCCAGTCTCAAACCTCTGTTCTCTGAAACAGTTTTTCTGCTCCCCAATTTCCAATCTCTGCTCTCTGTAACAGTCCTTCTGTACGGCAGTCTCCAACTTCTGCATTCTGTAATGGTCCTTCTGCACCCTAGTCTCCAACCTCTGCTTTCTGTATCAGTCTTTCTGCACCACAGTCTCCAAAGTCCGCTCTCTGGTACAGTCCTTCTGCACCTCAGTCTCCAAACTCTGCTTTCTGTAAGATCCTTCTGCAACCAAGTCTCCAAACTCTGCTCTCCGTAACAGTCCTTCTGCACACCAGTCTCCAACCTGTGCTCTCTGCAACGATCCTTCTTCACCCCAGTCTCCAACATCTGCTCTCTGCAACAGTCATTCTGAACCCCAGTTCCAACATCTGCTCTCTGCAACAGTCCTTCTGCACCTCAGTCTGAAAAATCTGCTCTCTGCAACGATCCTTGTGCACCCCAGTCTCCAAACTCTGCTTTCTGTAACAGTCCTTCTGTACCCCAGTCTCCAACTTCTGCTCTCTGCAACAGTTCTTCTGCACCCGAGTCTTTAACATCTACTCTCTGAAACAGTCCTTCTACACCCCTGTCCAAATGCAGAAGAATGAGACCTGAACTATCACTCACTCTGCAAAAAATCAACTCAAAATGCATTAAAGACCCTGGCACTAGACCAGAAATTATGCAGTTTCTAGGAAAAAACAAAGTAAATACTCCAACCTACAGGCAGAGGCAATGACTTTCTCAATAGGATGCCAAAGCTCAGCAGATAACAACAAAAGTTAGCTAATAGGATGGCATCAAATTAAGAAGGTTCTGCACAGCAAAGGAGACAATTAGAATATGAAGAGAGAACGTACGGAAAGGGAGAAAATCTTTATGAGGTGCTCTTCTAAAAGAGGATGAATATTCAGAATATTAAAGAAGAACTCAAAAAACTTAACATCAAACCCACAATTATTAAATAACCCAATTACCAAATGGGAAACTAAATGAACTAAACAGACACGTCTTAGAAGAAAATATGTGAGTGGCCAACAAATACATGAGAATACTTGCACGTCAAGACTACCCTGAGATTTCATCTCACTTCAGTGACAAAGGCAACCACCAAGAATACAAACAGAAATGAGTGTGACAAGGAGAGAATTGGAGAGAAAGGAGCACTCTCACCCTGTTGATGGGCATGTAAATCAGCACAACCACCACAAAAATCGGGATGGAGGCTCCTCAGGAGTAGCTATGGACCACCCTGCGACCCAGCTCTACCTCTGCTTGGTATTTATCACAGCAGATTGAAGTCATCATACTATAATGACACATACATGCCCATGAACCAGCCGAGGTGACATCAGTGGATGAATGGATAAAGAACATCTGGTATATGCACACTGGAATTTCATTCAGCCATAAAGAAGAACAAAATTATGTCATGCTGGAAGATGGATGGATCTTCAGAACAGTAAGGGTAATAAGCAACTTAGAAAATTAAGGGCCGTATGTTTTTCCTCTGTTAATGCTAGAGGGGGGAAAGGAAGGAAAGTTGGAAAGAGAGTCTCATCATGAAAGTTGAAGGAAGATCAGTAGAGTCAAGGCACCAGGGGAGGAGGTGAGGAAAAGGGAAATATTGGAATGATATTGGCCAAAGTTCACGGTTATTTTGTGTGCATGTTCAAATATATGTCAGCAAATCCCACCATTATGGACCACTACAATTCACCAATGAAGTGTGAAAAGAAGAGTTTCACATTACATGGGACAGGCACTATTCTAAGAGGGTGCCCATTTTTTCCCATCTATAAATACCACGATCATTTACCACTGTCAAAAATCTCTACAGATTCAAATGTTCTGATCACTGCTCCACCACATGGCCTCTTCTACTTCAGGGTCCCCTTATTCTCACTGAAATCAGGGAGCCCGTTTCAACGATGCCATCTGTTAATGCCTTCCCAGGCTGCTGAGGACAGTGGCTGCGGATTTCACAAGGATATGGTGCTGCCTTCTGAAAGCATGTCCAGGAGGCCTTGGCGAAGGCTGGTGCTCCAGGCCCTCCTCCAGATACAGCTGTGAGGCCAGGGAAGGGGTCACATAACACGCCATCCAACACCTTATTTATTTCTGATCACCATCCTCTCAATTATTCCAGGATCATATTGGTCATTGAACTTAAGCAAACACTGAGTCCAGATTTCAGTCCATCAACCAAAGAGAGTCTAATAGCCACTCCCCATGGCTCAGGAAAATCCTTGGCCCTAACATTTCTGGTGATTACGTCCCTGTGCCTGCATTCAAGATGATCCAGCAATACGTCCTGACTTCTTTGGTCTAGAAGACTCAAACAAATTATCTTATATATTCTTAAGGCTCCTATTAACAAAATACAGTAAAATATTTACCTTTTATTTTGGTGTGACCCTTATACTCTCCTGGCTATATTTTATACTCTTACCTGAGGCGTTCTAGGATCAGACCCCAATTAAGAGTCTGGTCACAAAGTGAGATGATGGATGAGCATCTTAAAGACAATTTTGCTGGGGATGTGGCTCAAGCAGTAGTGCGCTTGCCTGGCACGCGTACGGCCTGTGGTCGATCCTCAGCACCACATACCAACAAAGATGTTGTGTCTGCCGAAAACTAGAAAATGAATATTAAAAATTCTCTCTCTCTCTTTCTCTCTCTCTCTCTCTCTCTCTCTCTCTCTCTCTCTCTCTCTCTCTCTCTCTTTCTCTCTTCCCCCTCTCCTCTTTTCTCCTCTCCTCTCTCACTCTCTCTTAAAAAAAAAAGACAACTGCCCAGGTAGAGTCACAAAAGGGTCTTCAATTTAGGGAAAGCTTTCTCCTTGGGGGAGGAGGGGCTGCTTCTTACAGCAAATAGGTTTAATGGAGATTTCAGGGTTCAAGGCTCTGAGATTTGTCTAATTTCACTGGTATTTTGCAATTCTAATTAACAGGGTCTCAATCATTCCCCCAATAATGTCCTAATTTACATAAGAGAGACATGGAGAAATTGTGGATTTATAATTTTCTTTGTAGTTCTGCAATTTGGAGAATTGGATGTTTTATGCTGATATTAACCTTTATCAGTTTCCAGAGAGAAAATATTTCTGATGATCTGAACCTGACTTGAAGGAGGAATATAATGCTTGAACCTATCATTTTCTTTCTGTAAGTCTCCCACTCCAGTCAGTAACAGCAGTCTGTAGTCATGTTGTAATGTTCATTCCCACCCTAAAGGTTGACAGTGTTATTCCAAAGCTCAGTTTTCCATAGACATTTGATTTCAGGGCACGATAACTTAAAGTCTCTGTTGGGTCATTGCACACCAGGAATTGTCAGGTCTCCTTTCCCATGGGCTGTGACATCATCAACATATTCAATTCCCTCAGGTCAGACATCCAACCTACCTTCTCAGATCTGTTATCTAGAACCATCTCTGATGTAAACCACTATTGTCTTCAGTGCCATCGTGGTCAGGTAGAGATGAAGAGCGACTCTTGATGTCTTAGGGTAGAGGAAGTTGACACAGAAAAAAGTTATAAAATGGTTAGGAGATCTGGAAGAAAAAAGGAAAATAGGGCAGGTGACACCACCCCATATATGGAAACCCTAACTTCCCTGGAAAGAGACGCTCATTCCACGCTACTGTGACCCACATTCAGGAACAGCTGTCTAGGAGCCTGCACACACAGCTCCTGGCACCAAGAAGATTAGTTCCTGCCTCTACAAGGCTGGTTTGCTGCTGCTGCTATGGGATCCAAAAGAACCCGCTTTCTTCTTTCCTTTCTTCCTCTCTGCCTAGTGTTTGGCTGATCTTGACAGAACCTCCTAAAATGGAGGCCTGCAGGCAGGGGAGTGTGGGAAATGAGGTTCTCGTACTTTCTGTCCCTCTGGTGTGGGGAGAACACAGAAGGACAGAGATGGTGCTGAACACCCACACAAGGTGTCCGACACACTTGAACCTGAAAGTGGGAAAAGTGTGTTTGTGAAAAGAGAGCAGAGAAAGGAGTATCAGAGATTTTAAAAGCGGGAGTTCGAGTTGAAGCTCCAGATACAGACTCTCTAACCAGGTGCCTACAAGTCCCTGGGAGGCATTTTTTTTCAGAAGACTGTACACTCCAGTTTGAAGATTGATCTAGACTTTGATCATGCAAAGCGATGCACACCCTCCAGCCAGCTTCCTCAGGGCACTCTGGACCTCGTTGCTTCTCAGTCTATGAATGCCGGGGCTCAACAAAAGCCTCACCACACAGAAGAGCACGCAGACCAGGGTGTCCATGTCCAGCCTTCTCTGAGCTTGTCATAGTGGAAGTTTGCTGTTCTGAGCTTGTCAAAGTGGAAGTTTGTTTACAAATAATAACTATTATTTGTAGTGATACTTTGTTACCTGATCATAATACCATATATTAGTAAACTGTCTTATTATCTTCAATGCCCAGACATTCTTGTCTTTGGTTCTAATAATTCATTGCACATGATTAATAGGCCAACACAGCTTTCATTAAAATTCCAAATCTCAGGGCCTTAAGAAGCTTAAAATATATAAATTTCAATAGAAAGTTGGTGCTTCAGTTAAGTACAACTAATTTTAAAATCTAAATATAAACAAAATAAAATAAATAAGTCTAGAGTCTTAAAAAAAGAATTTTTTTTTTTTTGCTTTGGCAATAAATGAAATGTTTTTCTGACTAAACTTAGGGATTCATTTCCTCAAAGGGAAAAAAAAAAATGGGCATGACCAAAACGAGAAAGAATGGTGTGATCATGAAAACCCTTATGCACATCAGGGAAACAATGATTTCTATTTGATCTCAATAGCACAAGCAATGATTAAAATTTTTAAATCCAATTTTCATGTTGCCCAGTAAAGTGCTTAAAACACACACACACACACACACACACACACACACACACACACACACAGTACAAGGTCAACTTATTCAGAAAAATATCTGAATGATTTCAGGTGCTTGTGGCAATGTGAATTTATTACTGTGAAATCTATGAGCTATCTGGCCTGGCCCAGAGTTGTCCTTATATCCTTCCATGTGGTGTGGGTGCTTGGAGCCGAGGGAAAGATCAGAGGTCATTGTGCAGAACAGTTGGCCTCAGTCAGTGAGTTCCAAGTGTTCCCAGTGATGCTGGTCCAAGGACACACTTTGGGGGAGGCTGGGCTCTTTCACCTAACATGCAGGGATGCCCTCACCTCTAACTGGTAGGTTTAAAATCTTAACAAATTTACCAGGAAAAAGCCTCCCTCCTGTCTTGGAGATTCAGCACTCAATTCAGCATTTAACATCTTTTTCAGTTCTGTTTTTTTGGGGCCAGGGTGTAGGGGGGCAGTTACTGGAGATTGAACTCAGGGGCTTGACCACTGAGCCACATCCCCAGCCCTATTTTATATTTTATTTAGAGACAGGGTCTCACTGAGTTTCTTGGTGCCTTGTTTTTGCTGAGGCTGTCTTTGAACTCACTATCCTCCTGCCTCAGTCTCCTGAGCTGCTGGGTTACAGGCGTGCACCACTGTGCCAGCTCTTTCAGTTCTTTTTATTTCACCTGTGCTTCTTCTAGCATAAAGGGGAAAGGGAAGACAAATTATTACCTCTTACGATACGTCAGAGCCTTCTAGTTATAAAATTCTTCAAAATAAAAAATTCTCTTTTCCATTTAGGATTTTAAAATTTTTTTCTTGGTAGTGGTTAGTTTCAATTCAAACCAATTTTGTTCCTATACAGGGTCTAATTTAGTCCTAAGCCAGATCTACTAAGAAACCCAAAGAGGATAAGATCTGATCCCTGTCCTGCTGCGCTTCTCCCCTGACTCAGGCAATGGCAAGGCCCTACTGAGGTGGATGACCCAAGGCGTCCATCCTCTAGAGGAGTGCAGTATGTTTCTGGGAATGAGCTGATTTGTTTTTGTATTCCTTTAATAAGTATAGTTCTGATTTCTCATATGACCATTAAGTATAAAGAAATAATCATGACTTTCCCAATTAATGCAACTACTTCTAAAGCATAGATCTGTTTGCTCTAAATGCAATGATTCAGCTGTGGAGTGTAAATTGTTAATGTCTAAAGAAAAACTCCTTGTATTCCTGTCAAGGAAGTTTTTGAGAAATTAAATTAAAATCTAGAGAAAGAAAATTAATGTTAACAAGATAGATTAGTGCTTAGTACTGGGCAACTTGTTCTTGTTCCTGTGCACAATGGTTTGTGCTCTTACTTTTGTTTGATTAAAAGTAATAACAAATCAACTACTTGCAGTAACCATGGCACCGGTTCCAGTCAGTAAGTCAAGAAAGAATAGTCAAGGTATAGGCCAATAGTTTGGGACATTTGTAACTATTATTAAAAGTTAACTAAGCAGAAACAGCTCAAAGCAAAACTCGAACTGAAAGTACAAATGCTTGCTTATGCGTAAGCCAAGATACATTCTTCTATTCTAATTGTAGCTACATAATATTTTGTTTTGTTTTTTTTGAATAATGATTCCTGTTTTGTAACCACAAAGTATTGTAAGCCTGCCAAAATGAAAAGTATATATGATCAACTTCACAAGTAAAGATTGGGATCAACACCTTCACTTTGGTGTCTGTGTTGTTTCTCCACCCCCTTTTTCGCCGACTCCTCACCATCCGTTTGTCTCCTGAGACCCCCTGTTGGAGCTGGTCTCTGACACTGTCCTTCAACCAACTTACAATCTAATGGGAAGATGAACTCAATATGTGCAGGAGACTTGGTAACAATTCTATGTAATCTACAAATTATCATTATTTTCCCTTAGTGTTTGCTTGGGAAGCTCTGGGAATGAAGCACTTAATACTTGTCAAAGCCCCTCATTCCGTCTTGAATATGCGCTCCTCCAGGTCCTAGTTGGGCCTCTCAATTGTGTACTAAACACTAGGGCAACAACACCTTGTGTAAATGTGCATTCAGTAAAGGTTTGAAGAGTGAAGAAGGTCTGTCAAGTACATACATGGAGCAGAGTTTTTAAAAGATTCTTTAAAGACGGTACTGTGTGGGACCTAAAAGATCCCTCAGAGACTTGACAGAGTCGAGAGGACATTTCTGTTCAGTGGTTCTGGTGCAGATATCTTGCTGAGAAAAATAAAGCCTCTGTGGGCATAAGTGAGGCAGCATAGCCCAGCGGCTTCTGAGGAACTCAGTGTCTCCTGTCTCCTAAACATATCCCTTATGGAGACCATCGGCTCAGTTCCCACAGAACAAGCAGCTCTGCATCTTTCTTTCCCAATCAGTCATCTCAAAGTCAGGTGACCGAGAATGAAGTCACTTATGAGAGACCCCAAAATATAATATTTCTAAAGGAGGGGGGTTGTGTATGAAGTAGATTACTCACAAGCTTCAGGGATTTATTACAGTTAATAAATTGCTTGCAACTCCCCTCCCCAAGCATCCATGTGTTGTAAGATACAGATGAAAACCCCTAGTTAGTGAATGAATACGTTTCTAAACATAACTTCTTCTACAATAATGATTTTTATTTAAACAGATATTTTGGTAGGTCTATTGTTATGCTATATTGTATCAAAATGGTAATGTGTCCCTATACTTTCTCCCTAAAAATTATTCCTTTTTGTCCTGCTCATCAAAAGCAGAGGATTAACACTAAGCATTATCTATTCTTTACCATAAGTAATTTTCCACACACATCATCTCATTTAAGGAATTTTGCATCCCAGGGTTTCTGGTTATGTTTTGGGTTTTCTTCCAGTACAGGAAGCATCATGCTAAATCTCTCAGGTTTTGTGATAACCTCTGAAGTTATTTCTACTCTGGCAATACAAGTGGTATTGTGGAAACTTAAACACAAATAGAAAAGGTGCTATGATAGGTAATTACATAAATGCCATCAAAATGGTAATGAAAATATGTACAATATAATGTAATATGTTTTTAAGGTGTAGGTATATCCTGATTCTGGGATAGTGTTTTTGAAAATTGTGATGGTAAATAAACTACTTACCAGCAACTCTCACAGAGAGGCGTAGATTTCTGGTTTTGGTGTGGCCCTTGTGGCTTTCCATACTAGCACCTGGGCTGCAAAGAAAGCTCTTGCTAAAACTGGCTGTTGGTCTCCATTCACCACAAAACGGACCTGTTATTCTGAAAGTTGCCTGTCGCATATCTGTGGCATCATGAAGGAGTCAAAATCTTCTGATCTCTCACAATTCATTTTCCTGTGATGGACATTTATAGAGGTCTGGGGCTGACCTGTTGGGAATATGCATTGAGTGTTTCCTCTGCAGCTGCTCTGGGACTCCTCAGTGTGCAAACACAACTCAAGGTCAACGGCTTGAGTTCAACTGCAACAATGGAGAGCAGTTAATTCACTGTTGGATTCATTAATGTCTTGGCAATCACCTGTTCCCAGCATGCGACGAGAAGATCAGCGTCCTCTCTCTTCTGGGATGTGGGTGAGCGAAGTTCAGAGTGAGATTTCTGCTAAGAAATTGTGGGTGGCTGAAACCTTAAGACTGCTTTCCCTTCCCGCTAGGGAGAGAAGGGCTCAGGGTGGGTGTACACTAGTTGGGATGGATTTTGCACGGCATATGAAGTTTTTCCTTCATGTTACATACTTTGCCAGATGGACAGATATCAGAAGCCACAATATTAAAAGAATCCCCACTATCTTCAGCTGATCCACTCCTGCTAAGGGCTGATCCATTACCAAACCCTGTATGACTTCGTGCCCCTTAATTTTATAATCCTGCTGATGCTCATGACCTGGTGAAGAAATTGTTTGCTATGGAATTTAAAAGTAGGGAAAAAAAAAGAGTCATCAAACAGCTCTTTCGGGCACAGATAAAGAAAAGACAACAAGCTTGAAAGTCTTGTAGGATTTTACTGCACAAAAATAAAAATAAAAGTATTAGATAAAGAGGTAAGTCTCTAAAACTTAAAATTTCTCATAATACAATAGGGTTTTCCTCATGCTTAGGAGAGACAAATTAACAGTACTCCTAAAAGATCTTAGAATGATTAGCCATCAGGGAAAGGCAAAGCTAAAGCACATTTGATGAAGCACTTCACACATTCCAGGGTCAAAACAATAAAAGGAATGATAATGATGTGTTGTTAAGCGAGTGAGGAAATCAGAAACTTTATTCACCACTCTTAATAATAAGGTAAGCTGGTTCCACTGGTCTGAAAATGATCTGGAACTTCTTCAGAAAGTTAAATATGGAGTTAACGATCCACCTCTTCCACTCCTATTTACAAACTCAAGATAAATAAAAAAGTTGTCCACCAATGATTTGTACATGAATGTTCATATAATGTTCATATTATATATATATATATATATAATGTTAATATTATATATATGAATTTTATTCATATTAGTCAAAAAGTGAAAATGACCAGGCAGGTCTGTAATCTAGCTACTCAAGAAGCTGAGGAAGGAGGATCACAAATTCAGGGACAACCTGGGCAAATTTGCAAGACCCTGTCTCAAAACAAAATTTTTAAAAGGGTTGGGCTTTGGCTTAGTGGGAGAACATTGTTTAGTGTGCAGGAGGCTCCGAGTTCAATCTGCAGTACGACACCCACACAGACACAATGTAAAAATTACTATCCAGTGGAAAATGAACAAAGAAATGTGGAATTTTCATAAGATGGAAATCAGTCACAATAAGGAGGAATAAACTAAAATACTAATACAAGCTACAATATAACTGAAAATTGCAAACATTCTAAGTGAAAGAAGTCAGATCTAAGGGGCATATATGGTATTACTTCATTAAAAATATCCACAGAAACTCGAGTGTATACATAGGTCTTTCCACATGTGAAGGAGAAACACAGAAATGGTGTTTATTTAAAAATTAGAATCAAGATCCATTAGGAAAATGCAAGTCAAAGTCACATTGCACATAGCACTTCACATTCACTAGTTTTGGCTGGAGCTGCAATATTGGGGGAAAGGAGATTGACTGCTTTGGGTATAAGCTTTTTTTAGAGAGAAAAGTAATAAAAAAATTCTTAAATACCTGTGGATTAGAGAACCCAGGTGAGGTCACAATGTGTCACATACTTAGCACAGTGTGCTTCCCCTGGTTGGAGGGGCACCACAGTGGTCATGAGACACTGTGTATGGAGAGAGCGTTCTTGTAATTGCTGCTGAAGCGTTCACATATTTATACAACTAAGACATTTCCTAGAATGAAACCATCATCTTGTTCTAATCTCACTATACAGTCTTTCTTCCAGCAAGCTTCCTCAGGGCACTCTGGACCTCGTTGCTTCTCAGGCTGTGAATGATGAGGCTCAACAGGGGGCTCACCACACAGAAGAGCACAGAGACCAGGTGTCTCTGGGCCTGTCATAGTGGAAGTTGGCTGTTCCATAGAAGACCACCACGACAGTGAGGTGGGACGCACAGGTGGAGAAGGTCTTCCTTCTGCCCTAGGCAGAGAGAATTCCCAGGATGGCCACCATGATGAGTGTGTAGGTGCCTGCAGTGAAGAGGCAGGGGCTCAGGATCATGGTGGCACTGACCACGTGGAGCACAAACTCGTTGACAGAGGTGTCTGAGCAGGAGAGCTTCAGGAGCAATGGGGTGTCACAGAGAAAGTCGCAGAACTGGTGGGGCCCACACAGAGTGAGTGTGATGGCCAGCACCGTGTGTGTGACCAAATTCACCAGCCCACACAGCCAGGACCCAGTCACCAGGCCAACACAGACCATCACACTCATGATGACTGGGTACTGAGGAGGACGGCAGGTGGCCACACAGCAGTCATACTGGCCACACAGCCAATAAGACGCCTTCTGTGCCAGCACTTGTAACCAAGAAGAAGATCTGGGAAAGGCAGCCCTCATAAGAAATGGCCTTCTTCTCCCAGAAGAAGTTCACCAGCAGTACTGGGAGGGTGGTGGATGTGTAGCAGACGTCCAAGAAGCTCAAATTGCTGAGGAAAAAGTACATTGGAGTGTGAAGAGCAGGACTGACCTTGGTGGCCACTATTATGAGCATGTTCCCCAGGAGAGTGGTCAGGTAAATGACCAGAAAGAAGAGAAAGAAACAGCCCTGTAGGTTGGAGTGGTTGGAAAATCCCAAGAAGATGAATTCAGTGACAAATGATTGATTGCTCATTTCCAATGTTGTCATAGCTACAAAACAGAGAAAAAGAGACCATGATGAGAATGGACTGAGAGCACCCCAAACAGGCTTGATAATCTGTAGCAACATGGCAAATAATATCGAATGAAAAGCAGCCTGGAGACTGAAAACCTGTGAGACTGGTTTCAGGGAATCAGACCCATGGAGCCCCACACATTTGCAGGGGTGATGGTGGGTGGGAGTAACCAGAGAATTGCTAGAAGCCAACAGAAAGCCATTCGACCTCATCATGGTGTGAAGTCATTTCTCACTGTCTCAGTAATCTCTGTCTCCTGTTGTCCTTTTATGTAAACATAGGATTTTTGGAGAAGTTCATTTTCATTGCAAATGTTAAGAAAAACATTTACAAAGCAGAGTCATCATCTGCAGAAGCAGTCGGTATTGCCTTCAGTGTTTCCAATGTAGAGTTTTTCTCATTTTACGTCAATCTTGATCTCTGTGTTAAGAAAGGCAGAAGTTAACTATTCCTGTACAATGCTGAAATTATCAGGGCCAGAGCAAAATAGAGCAAAGAAGTTGATGAAGTGGGGTTGGTCTGGCTATCTTAAGTATACAGGGAAGATAAGTGGAGTAGAAGGAGAATGAGAGGGCAGAGAGGTTTTGGAAGGGAGGAAATGTAAAAGGTCTTTACGCAGATCATGTTATGTACACATGGAAGTCTACCACAGGGGACTGCACCTGTATGTATATGTAGAAATCACCAGACAGAAATTAACAGATAAATGACCCAAAGAAAGATCAGTAGAGAAAGGAGAATGGGGGCGGGAAGGGGAGGGAGATTGGGGGTGGGGACTGAATGGAGTAAATCAGATTCCATGCACGTAGAATCTTTTCCAAATCAACCCAACGTCTATGTATAACTATTATGCTCTAATAAAAAATTTAAGAAGATGAAAAAATCCTATCAGCAAAGAGTGAGATTTGAATTCATCTTGACCTATTTGTATACCTTTAATTTCTTTCTTTTGTCCAATGGCTCTGGCAATTTCAAGGATGAAGTTGAATAGAAGTGGTGAAAGAGGGGGCACCCTGTCTGCTTCCAGTTTTTAGAGTGAATGCTTTCAACCTTTCTCCACTTAGAATGATGCTGCCTTGGGTTTAGCATAGATAGCTTTTACAATGCTTTTACAAAGTTCCTTCTGTCCCTAGTGTTTCTACTGTTTTGTCAGGTAGGGGTGCTATATTTTGTTAAATACTTTTTCTGCATCTATTGAGATGATCAATAAACTTACATCTCTCTTAAATAAACTTAATCTCTTTCCTTTGGCTAAACATTCAGATCATCTCCAGTCCTATAAATATTTTAATGAACATTTTCCTACATAAACATGTGACCATTTCGAATTATCTCTTCAGAATAAAATTTAAATCTGACATAAAAGAATTTGTTGTGCAGTTTCTATTTAAAACTAGCTAATGGAAGACATTATATTAAGTGAAATAAGCCAGACACATAAAGAGAAATAGCAGTTTTTCACTTCTTTTTGGAAGCTAAAAGTTGATCTCAGAGAAGTAGGGAGTAGAGCAGTGGTTATTGAAGCCTGGATGAGAATCACAAAAATCATTGTGAGTCTGATTTCTCAAAGACGCATGTGAAGGACTGCCTGAAACATGCCCTCTGAGGGTGGTCTTTAAAAAAACATAAGAGTGGACTTCTAACAGGGTCCTCAGAAAATCTCTCTTCTCTCCTCAGTGGGCAGCAGGAGGTCCATGGGTCTGACTGCCTAGGAGCTAGCTGTGGTGTGCAAATGGGCAGGACCAAAACAGCTGGAGAATCTCAGTAATCACTAGTAGACCACATTCTAGGTGAGGGCAGGCTGGAAACAGTACATCCAGAAGGAAATGGCTTGTGCTGTGAAAATGACAGAATCTGTGGATTTAGGAAACGGTTGTGGGTCCAATCCACTCATAACACCTACTCGCTGGGTCAGTCCATGGTTGCCACAGTTACCACAGGCCTGACCAGAACAACCCGGAGGGGGAGATGCACTCTGGCCTCCTGGCTTGGAGGTTTTGTCTGGGGCCAGCTGACCAATTGCTGCCGGCCTGAGATGAGGTGGGACACTGAGGTGGAAGGAAACAAGGGGGGAAGCGTCCATAGCTTATGGCAGCCAGAAGGTTGGGGCGGGGGAGGGGACGGGAGGAGACAGTTCGCAGGGGACAAGATGTGATTCCCCAGGGCATGTCCCTGGCCACACTCCACCTGCCCACACTCCTCTCAGTACAGTGGGCCTTTCTGATAATTAACCCACAAAATGGATGGATCCACAGATTAGGTCACAAGTCTCACAGTCTAATCATTTCACCTCTGAACACTGCTACTGTGGCTGACCATTAGCTTTTGGTGGGGGGATACCTTATTTTTAAGCCATAATAGTCTCTACAGTCCATGTGCTTTGGATAGAATACCTTCATGAAGTCTCTGAGAAAAATCGGGTGCCAAAACAAGATTAAAAGGAAATATCTGGTAACTGAAGATGTGACATTTGGAGCTTGGAAAAAACCTCTGAAGAGGAGCCCTGGGTAAAGCACTTTAACGTCCTGGTGACGAGGACACAAGAGGGCACCTGGTCTGTGGGGTAGCTGAGTGGCAGTGGGATCACTCATTAAAACATAAAAAAAAAAATGAGAAGGAGCGTGTCAGGGGAGAGGAAAGGAGGGAAGGAGGTTGGGCCTGGAGTCTGGGTACCTGCAGGGTCTCCCCAAGGAGATTCCAGGAGGAAGCGGGAAAGGTTCCCAGGAGATAGGCCGGGGAGTCAGGGCTTAGAGTGACTGTGGAAGTCACAGGTGCTCATAAAGCCAAAAGTGAGCAGGGTGAGGAGAGAGGGCCTGATTGACTGTGCGGAAAAGAAGGTGTCCAGAAGGAGGCTCACCAGCTATCAGCAATCATTCTGCACCACAGTGTCAAAGCTCTGCTCTCTCTACCAGGCCTTCTGCACCCCAGTCTAAAATCTCTGCTCCCTGCAACAAGCCTTCTACACCCCAGTCTCCAAGTTTTGCTCTCTGAAACACTCTTTATGCACCCCAGTCTCGAACATCTGCTCTCTGCAACAGTCCTTCTGCACCTCAATCTGAAAACTCTGCTCTCTGCAACAATCATTCTGCACCCCAGTCTCCAACCTCTGCTCTCTGTAACAGTCCTTCTACACCTCAGTCTTCAAACTCTGCTCTCTATAATATCCTTCTTTACACCAGTCTCCAAACTGTGATATCTGTAACAGGCCTTCTGCATCCCAGTCTCCAACCTCTGTTCCCTGCAAGACTTCTGCACCCCAGTCTCCATGTTCTGCTCTCTGAAAGAGTCCTTCTGCACCCCACTCTCGAACATCTGCTCTCTGCAATAGTCTTTCTGCACCTAAGTCTGAAAACTCTGCTCTCTGCAACAATCATTCTGCAACCCAGTCTCCAACCTCTGCTCTCTGTAACAGTCTTTCTGCACCTCAGTCTCCAAACTCTGCTCTGTATAATATCTTTCTGCACACCAGTCTCCAAACTGTGATATCTGTAACAGGCCTTCTGCACCCCAGTCTCCAACCTCTGCTCCCTGCAAGAATCCTTCTGCACCCCAGTCTCCAAGTTCTGCTCTCTGAAAGAGTCCTTCTGCACCCCACTCTCGAACATCTGCTCTCTGCAACAGTCCTTCTGCACCTAAGTCTGAAAACTCTGCTCTCTGCAACAATCATTCTGCAACCAAGTCTCCAAACTCTGCTCTCTGTAACAGTATTTCTGCACCTCAGTCTCCAAACTCTTCTCTCTGTAACAGACCTTCTGCACCCCAGTCTCCAACATCTGCTACATGCAATGATCCTTCTTCTCCCCAGGCTCCAACCTCTTCTCTCTGCAATGGGCCTACTGCACCCCAGTCTCCAACCTCTTCTCTCTGCAACGATCTTTCTGCACCTCAGTTTCCAACCTCTAATATATGTAACAGTTATTCTGCACCCTAGGCTCCAACCTCTGCTCTCTGTAAGATTCTTCTGCACCTCAGTCTCCAACCTCTGCTCTCTGTAACAGTCCATATGCACCCCAGTATCCAACCTCTGCTCTTTGTAACAATCTTAGGCACTTAAATCTTCAACGTTACCTCTCTGCATCGGTAATTCTGCACCCCAGTCTCCAAACTCTTTTCTCTGCAAAAGTCCTTCTGCACCACAGTCTCCAAAGTCTGCTTTCTGTATCAGTTCTTCTGTACCCCAGTCTCCAACCTCTGCTCTCTGTAAGAGTCCTTCTGCACCTCAGTCTACAACCTCTGCTCTCTGGAACAGTCCTTCTGCAACCTAGTCTCCAACCTCTACTCTCTGCAACATTTCTTCTGCACCCCAGTCTCTAACCTGCGCTCTCTGTAACTGTCCTTCTGCACCCAGTCTCCAACATCTGCTCTCTGTAAGTATCGTTCTCCACCATAGTCTACAACCTCTGCTCTCCTCATCGATCATTCCACACCTCAGTCTCCAACCTCTGCTCTCTGCAACGATTCTATTGCACACCAGTCTTCAAGCACTGGTCTCTGTAAAAGTCCTTATGCAGCTCAGTCTCGCACCTATGCTCTCTGTAAGATACTTCTACACACCAGTCTAAAACATCTGCTCTCTGCAATGATCCTTAGAACCCCAGTC